>NC_079452.1:15950045-16100045 GCF_903798145.1 Danio aesculapii
ATACAGGTCTCTTAATGATCAAATCAGCATAAAAAAATCATTTAATTGCTATTACAGGAATACATTTCATATATACTAGTAGTAGTAGTAGTAGTAGTAGTAGTAGTAGTAGTAGTAATAAACTTTATTGTCCTTGGCAGGAAATTTGTTATGGGCATTACCATATTGCTGCAGACATTCTATAAAAATAAGCAAAAAAGAAAACAATTACAAATGCAGTAATTATAAAAATTGTAATGCTAATTAAGATAAACTCTTGTTAAATAAAGGTACAAAGGATTTCTTAAACGGTTCAACCTACACTTTGGGACTCTATATCTCCTGCCAGAGGAAAGCAGTTCATAAAGTGGCAACTAAGTTGGATCGTTCAGAACCCTTTCCACCTGATTGAGGACACAATTCTCATATAAAACTTGAGGATTAAAATACTCATCGTGCCCAACAATCGTCTTTAAGAGATGCATCAGCTTAGATTTGCACAGATTTGAACAGATAGGTTGCCAAACCATACAGTGATACCATCTCTAACAATGCTTTCAAGAACAGCATCATAAGATTCTTGTTCACTACAAAAAGACGTAACCTCCGTACAGTCTCTGTCTGCGAGAGGAAATGGGATTTTAATTTATTGCTATGAACTACTCCACACCTTCCTGAGACGGGTGTTGAGAAGTAACTGTAACTGTAAAAAATACAATCTCTGATGGTAACGAGAACAAACACACTCTATGTGTATTCCATGTAAAAGATCTGTCAATGTAAATGCCCAAGTATTTATAGGTCTCTGACTGAGTAATACGATGGTCGTGTACAACCACTTGACGATGGTCACCTATATACTTTAAGTCAAATACCATCTCTTCTGTTCTCTTAATATTTATTTTTAGCTTATTTTTATCATACCAATCAATAAACCAGCTAATTTCTGACTGGTATAACACTAATGTCATATAAATACATTAAAATGCATTTTGATCCAACTAAACTCAAAGGGATAAGATGCGTATATGTGTTGCCCTGTCCATAAGTCAGCGAGAGGAAGGTTTAAAAAAAATGGCAGCAAGCTAAAGCGAGTGCACAAACTCTGACAGTTTAAACCACCCAAATCAGCAAGCTGCCATTGGCAATAGCTGGGAAAACTCCTGGAGGAGAGGCAATGTATTGTAGCTGTGAAACAATAACACAGCCCACTGGATCTCTAGCAGCCTCTGTCTGCGAGAGGAAATGGGATTTTGCTTTATTGCTATGAACTTCTCCACACCTTCCTGAGACCGGGGTTGACAAGTAACTGTAACCATCAGCAGTGCTAACTGAACTTTTATTTGTGTTTTTTTTCCAAGCAGAGTGACAAACATATCCATTAAGTGTAGAAACAGTTTAGTAGTGTCATAAAAAACTTATATTATATGGTAGTGCATTGTATACTGTATAACAAGCATCAACAGAGCCTGAAGCCATCAGAGATTGGGAACTATTGAATGAATGTTACTTTGTATTCTCTATTGAATTCGAGCCAGGTGATTGCCTGGGCCATTCTACAGCTTGATTTTCTTTCTCTGAAAGCATTTGAGTTTCCTTGTCGATGTTTTGGATCATTGTCTTGCTGAAATGTCCACCCTGGTTTCCTATTCATCATCCTGATAATGTAGATGTTGGACTGAAGCAGCTAATATTCATTTACAATGAGGAAGAGCAGAGGGTTGCTGAAGAACTACTGAGACATTTCAGCTGTTGTCTGAGCCTTCACTGACTTTCTACATCTCCTGTTCTTCATGTGTTCAATAATTTTTCCCTGTGATATTCCATTTTGTTACACAGACCTCCATTGGTAAACGAATCTGCTTTGTTTTCTTTGGTTGTCATCAACATCTGGTGAACATTTCAAGTCAACAGGACATTTTGAAATATGTTTTAAGAGAAAAATGGCGACGTGTTCAATACTTATTTCTCCCCATTGTATGTATCTGTAACGTGCAACAAAACAACGCATTTTTAGGTTTGCAAAAATGTAGACAGCACCCTCTAGTGGATCTGCCATCTGAAATGTGCAACGAAACACCTGGAGCTACATATTTCTAGTTTCTCAAAAATGTACATATTTCAATGAGCCTGTGTTGGATTCTGTATTAATCTGTATTAATCAACTTTCACGAATATTGTCCATCTCCGTTTTAGTGAAATACACAACACAAAACAAAAATCCAGCTCCTATTACAGCTTCCTCCATCCTACATGTGTGTTTTTGAGGGTTTGATGATGCTGTCGAATGGTTTAATTTACGTCAGTTGGCCTCAGGTGAATAGTGGATGGTTAGATCCTGGTGGTTAATTCTTATAACTACCCGGTGCAAAAAGTCCCTTGTGTTGCTGTTCTGGTATTTACATCTTCTTTTACCCTAAAGCAAAGCACAAAAACCTTGACTCTTGTACATCATGATCTTAACAGCTACCTGAATCCACTGAATTTGATCTTTAGCATCTAATCCCTGTCACTTTGAACTGCTGTTCAGGCTTCTCCGATGTCTCACTTCCAACAAAAGGCGCCTTTAACCCTAAGGGACATTCTGGGTAATTGAGCCATTCAAAAAGGACAACAGAGCTGCCAATCAAACAGCACTTACCCAAGCACTTGTAGGGCACCACAATGTGAGCGTGGCCCTTGCACTGCTTCTTGTCCTTCTTGCACCAGTTCTCGATCTTGACAGGCTGGTTGGCCTCCACCACGTTGGTGATCTGCAGCTCGGGATAGATCTAAAGGGAAAGAGAGCGGAGATTCAGGCTGTACAGTAAGCAGTGATCCATGCTTCACAATCTCCAGATGCCATCTGCTCATGTATTGGAACAAACACGCAGGATTTACTGTACTCTCCCTCCAAATTCAATAAAAGGACATCGATGCAAAGCAATCTCAAAATGTACAGAGATGGTACTGGGTGTTTTGTTTGGTTTTTTGCAGCCAGCCATATGACAGATGAGGACAAAGTTTGACATTTGTAAGCAAACAGTGTTTTTAATATAGTTCAGGGGATATATTTGAGTGTGTAGAGTGCTGTGAGAGGCTTATTGCTTATATAAATCAGCAGAAACACCAATTTTAGTCTCACTTTACACATAAAAACATATAAAGATGGTATATATGGTATTATATAAAGGATTTAAGTAATGAAAAAATGCCATGTTTAATCAGAATTGTGGGCTGAATGAAAATTGAATTAAATAAAAGTCTCTCACCAAGATTTCATTTATTGGATTAAAAAAAATGATACAAAGAATGATATTCTGAAATTGTATTACAGTTTTTTAGATACTTTATCTTGTGATGTTAAAACGTGATTCTGAAAAAACATGATTTTTTTTTAGAAAAAAAAAACATTCAAATCCGTTGCTTTGTTGGTCAAAATTAATATTTTAAATAATTAATTATTTTTATAATCAAATATTTTTGCACATCAATTTTTCCCCGTCAACATACTTTCATCAGTTTTATTCAAATGAATGTATGCTTGCTGAATAAATTATATTCATTTAATTATATTTAAATATTTCTTTTATACTTATATTTTGTTTTCCATTTCACATTGTACTATTTAATACATATTAACAGGATATTATATCCTGTTTCAGTGGAAATTATAACAAAACTGATGCACTACAGTTAAATCTAAACAAGATTAAAAAGATAAATAAATATTTCCACCAAACACATTCTCATCAGTTTTATTAAATTTAATGTATGTTTGATGAATAAATTACATTTATTCCATAAAATGTTAATATATTGTTTATACTTATATTGTTTTTGTTTTACATTTCACTATTTACTAGGGGTGGGCGGTACACCGGTGTCATAGTCATCACCGGTGTGACATTGCGCCACGACATGGATTTTCTAATACCGTCAATACCGTAATAAATCAATTATGCGCCTTGAACGGCTGCATTTACATCAATAATAGCTAATTCTAAATAATAAGGCATTCAATTTTCTTCAAACGTTCAGTTGTGGTCTGAATACATGTCCTTATACTACAGGGCTTGAAATTGCAACCATTTTGGTCGCATGAGCGCCCGAAATTTAATCTATGCACCCTCATAATATATTTTAACGGCTGAAGAGTGAAAAGTGCACAGGTTTGCAAACCTCACCTAAAGTTATAATAATAATAATAATGGCGCAGATGACAGCGATCATGACATGAGGTAAATGTTGATCCACCAGCTGAGATCAATCGAGTGTTTTCGGAGAAGGTGCCCGAATCTCGATGCGTTGCATTCACCGCGTGTTCAGCGCAAATGTCCGCTAAATATAAAATCTAACACTGTACACATCATCGCCAAAGAAACTCACCTTTACTAAGTTTACACTGAAACTACGGCTCATAACAAAGAGCAGAATTGCGCTGGTGGTCATTGCGAGAATCCTACTCTGTCTGCTCATAAATTGGTGCGCCTGACTCGCCTGCTTTATTCCACCAACACAGAGAAATGAAGATCAGCTCATAACGAGACTGAGCATTTACAATGACCCAAACCAAAACTTTTAAAGAGTCATAGAAGTGAGACTTTCTTTTGTCCGTTCTTCCTTGAGATGTATATTATTTTGCTATTGAAAGTAATACCATGATATTATACCGTCACCGTTCAAAAGATGAAAAATACCGTGATATTAATTTTAGGTCATATCGCCCACCCCTACTATTTACTATGTAATAGATATTATTAGGATATCAATTTCAGTGGAAATTATAAAAAATTGATGCTTTACAGTTAAAGTTAAGATTACTATTATTATGGATAATTAACATTTCCGTCAACACATTTTGATCGGTTTTATTCAAATTTATGTATGCTCGCTGAATAAATGATATTTATTATATTTGATATTTATTTTTTACCTATTTTGTCTTTTTTTCTCCATTTCATAATTTACAAATTAATACATATAAATACATGGTTAATTTCAGTAAAAATGATGACAAATAGTATACATTACAGTTAAAGTTAAACAAGATTAAATGGATAAATAAATATTTCCGTCAACATATTTTCATCAATCTTTTTTCAAATTAATGTACGCTTGCTGAATAAATCACATTTATTCTTTTTCCTTCGGTTTCATCCAGCATATGTTTTACACAGCTGATGCCCTTCTAGCTGCAACCCATCACTGGGAAACATCCATGAACACCATATACTATGGCCAACTTAATTTATTCAATTCACCTACAGTGCATGTCTTTGGACTGTAGGGGAGCACTCAGAGCAAACCCATGCCAACACGGGGAGAACATGCAAACTCCAAAGCCAACTAGCTCAGTCGGGACTCGAATCGGCGACCTTCTTGCTGTGAGGCGACAGTGCTAACCACTGAGCCACCGTGCCGCCCCTAAATCACATTTATTTAATTATATATTTATATGGATTTACAATTTAATACGTACAAATAGGATGTTAATTTGAAGTGTTTATAAATGGTTGGAGGTGTTATAAATTGTAAATTAATTACATAATGAAAAGTGCATGATTGCTCACTTGTTGAAAAGAGTGAACCAGCAAGCTTTCTCCAGCCAATCAAAACACTTGATATAAAATGATCAGCTAAATGCAGACATTAAACCTATTATGCTCCAATTTACAGGATGTAAAATAAATCTCTGATGTCCCTAGAGTGTGTATGTGAAGTGTCAGCTCAAAGTACCCCACAAATAATGTTTTATAACTCTTTGAATTAGCCCCTTTTAGTCTTTGATCCAAATTGTGCCATTTTAGTGACTGTCGCTTTAAATTCAAATGAGATTGTGCTCTTTTCAAAAGAGGGCGGAGCTACAAATGCCTGTAGTGGCAGATTTACAAACAAGACTAACATCCTATGCTAATGAGAGAGAGAGATGGTCACTAGTGGGCGGGGTTTTGTCCCTCTGATGACACAAACAAAGGGAGAATGTCAATCAAAGTGTTTTCTGCAGACTGTTTTTATAAAGTTCGATTATAAAAAATAAAATTAATAACTTTTTACCATTAGAAGCTGGTCATATTCACACACTGCCGTCACACAACTATGTTTAAACCTCTTATAAAAGAGATTTTTGCATAACAGGTCCCCTTTAATTATAGCTGTGTTCACAATTCATGGATAAATGTGTGTAGCCTGAATGTACCTCCTGACAGTACTGCAGCACTGATTCTTTGGTTCCAACGCAGGTTTTAGATCCAGAAGGGTCTGGTTCCCAGCGGCCAGTCTGGATGTTGATGTGCATGTTGAGTTTGCCACAAAACATGGCAACCTGAGGCTCTGCGACGGCAAATCCGGTTCCTGCATTTGCTGCCAGCGCCTGGAAGAACAGCAAGAGAAAGAATTAGATTGGAAGTTAATGGAGACTCTTATTACAGACAAATAAAAGTCGAAGAGGTTCAGACTTGTCAAACACTCTCATGTGGTCCTAGACGGCAAGCTGGAATACTCTTATAATGATATGACCAAAGGACAAAATGCAATAGGTATCTTTTAAATTTAGTGGTTAATTCGTATGAATTTGTACGATTTCAATCATGTAATTTAGTATGATTTGCTCATCTCCCAATGATGGTTGGGTTTAGGGGTGGGGTTTGGTGCCACGCCTCCTTTTTAAAATCATACATTTTCATACCTAATATTTCATACATAACTGAACTCATCCAAACTCGTACAAAAAGAAAAATAGTTAGGTTTCCTCATGAGATCAGGCTGATTAAACCAATACAAATATAACATTTGAACATTTTGAAAAATCTATTGGTTTAAATAAAAAAGCTGGCCGTACAGACACCATCACTTAAATTGTCAGTGTCAAACGATCCTTCAAAAATCATTCCAACAGGCTTATTTTACGCTGAAGAAAGATATATATAAATTATAAATGTTAAAGACAGTAGGAGTGCTTAACTGATTACAAATACAGATAAAAACATTACAAATGACTTTTTTTAAACACATTTTATACATATAATATTTCATATTATTTAACAAATTAAAATTTAAAAAGCAATACCAACAATACGTTTAGTTAATAATTATAGAAATTAATTAAATAGTTTGGTTTAAATGTCACCAGTATTTTTTCAAAGTGTATATACACACATGAATGTCTTTTACAAGAAATTTATATTTACATTAAACTTGAAATTAAAATAAATTATATACATAACATTACTTAATATAAAACATTTTAAAAGCATATCTATATCTATATATATATCTATCTATCTATCTATCTATCTATCTATCTATCTATCTATCTATCTATCTATCTATATATATATATATATATATATATATATATATATATATATATATATATATATATATACACACACCTATCTACCCATCTACCCATCTATCTATCTATCTATCTATCTATCTATATATATATATATATATATATATATATATATATAAAAAGTAAAAAAATTGTTAATTGACTCAACTCAAAGTTTTTCATTTGCACGTGTTTTTAAGGCCTGACAGTGTTCAAAGTATACGAAATTTAACATTGTAGCTTTAATAAAGAATACTTATTAATTTATTTAGACAGTAAAGACTTTTGCAGTGTTGTTTTAAATTTGATTATTCAAATTCTGCACCTGAATACTATTTGATTTCCCAAAAAAAAACATAAAACACCATTTATTTCACTGCTATCTTTGAATTTAATTAGTGAATTTTGACATTTTTATGAACGCTTCACTTCCCTACAGAATCAGTCCAAGAGATCGATTCCTGTTTTTGCTGCATTTTGCATATGTGCAATAAATAAATAAGTAAATACATGCCCACAAAACAATCCATCGCATCTAAAAAAAACAAGATGCCATCTGTCTTTTCTCATAAAGAAATATGTCCTTAAAGTCAGCAGTAACAACATAATGAGGACAAATTGAAGCAGACAGTCTCTCCAAGGACATTTTCTTTGTGCTCTGGGGTCACTGTTGACCCTATCAAACATATTTTAACTTGATTTGGGTATGTTTAATACACTGCACTGGGAGTCTGTGGGTCTGAAGCATGTTTGTTTACAGCACACGGTCATGATGGGTTATATATTTTCATTTCAGTCTTAAATAAGTCAAAAATATCTTCATTTGTATTTTTAAAAGTTTGGAATGACATAAGGGGGAGTAATTATTGACAGAATATTTATTTTTTGATTAAAGTGTAAACTTTAAAGTCCACATGAACCGGAAGCTGGGACATTTTGTTTTTTTCATATTGTGAAAAAAATGAAATGAAATATTAAATGAGGAAACAGAGGCGTGGCTTATTTTTTCTACTGTGAGCTGATTGGATGTAGTAAATTAGGCATTTCATTAAGAAAGATCAGGAGAAGGGTTTGGGGAGAGTTATTACAACCTAACAGACTCCTCCTCCTCACCATTAATGTCTGTAGTCAAAACTGACAGCTGGAGGGGTGTGGCTAAGTCACGCCCAATACCTCAGACAGACCTAATCTGAGAACTTGAAAACAAACAGGAAGTGCATTTTCAGATGTCAATTAGATTAGAAGGGCAATCATTTTGTTCTTGATGACATGCACAGATGAATTGATCACCACTAAACTAGCAATGTGAGCTAATAAAATCAATATGGTTAGTTTTGACTTTAAGGTCACACAGAAGGCAGGAAAATACAGGAGGATTTTAGAAAAAGCCCAAAATTTGATTTGATATCTCAAATAAAATCCCCAACTGCAGTGAAACGAGTGATGTTTCCCTTATTCTCTGTCCTTCCTGTAGACGGTCTCGTTTACAGAAACATGTTCTTCCTTTTTTCCTGA
This sequence comes from Danio aesculapii, assembly GCF_903798145.1. Classification (NCBI taxonomy): domain Eukaryota; kingdom Metazoa; phylum Chordata; class Actinopteri; order Cypriniformes; family Danionidae; genus Danio; species Danio aesculapii. The sequence goes on from NC_079452.1 coordinate 15,958,855, forward strand.
AACAGGAAGCAGCTCCGCCCCGCCTGTCATTAAAGCTCCGCACAACAATTCCTTCAGTGCGACCAAAGAGAAGACTCATTGCCAGTAACTGTAAGATTACACTGCAATAATGCAAACAATCATGTGGTGATTATAAAGGCATGTGTTATAGCCAAACTAGACAGACAGAGCCTGAAGAGGTGCGGGAGGTCGGGTCACGGCCCAGACATGCTGATCTGTGAGTAACGTGTCCCAACAATGCAATCAAATCACTTTGTTTACAACGTCGTTATAAAAACACACATGTAGAGTTGAATTCGGAGTTATTAGCCCTTCTGAATCATCCTGAATTATTAGCCCTCCTGTATATTTTCCCTAATTTCTGTTTAACGGAAAGATTTTTTTTAACAAATTTCTAAACATAATAGTTTTAATAACTCATTTCTAATAACTGATTTATTTATGTTTGCCATGATGACAGTACATATTATTTCACTAGGCAGTTTTCAAAATACTAGGTATTTTTTTCCTAGTATTTTGGGTCTCAGGAGATTAAATCGAGGTGAAAAGTCTTGTGAGTTGAGATTTTAGCATGATGGAGCATGAGGGTGAAATTAGCCTTGAAGATTGGAAGCAGGATTGAATTTGAACCGCAAATCAAGTGCTTTGCACACACCTGGTAGGCCTCTGTGATGCACGTCACTTGGTTGGGCGAGCGGGTGTGACGATTAGCTTTTTTTTTCTCACCGGAGGCTGCTGCGTTATTCATGACCAAGCAGAGGCTGCAACTATAACTGCAGCCACACAAATTAACTATGGACACTACCACGCGATGGAATATCTCTTTAGATGTGCTGCAGGTCGCATTATTAAAGTGCAGTACAGATATGTAAACACCAGATATGTCACAGATTTGTCATACGTCTGTAGTGAATTACTCAACTCTGATGCTTTTTTCAGGACAGACTTCAGCAGAGTCCCACAACTTAAATCTTATGTACTAGGACAAAAAAATTTTTATATCGCCATGTAGCACACGTATTTAAGTATGTTTAATGAGAGAGAGAGAGAGCGAGAGAGAGAGACAGAGAGAAAGAGAGAGAGAGAGTGTGAGTGAGTGAGTGAGTGAGTGGGTGGGTGAGTGAGTGAGTGAGTGAGTGAGTGAGTGAGTGAGAGAGCAACATCGACCTCACAATAATATAAACTAATATAAAACTGTTGCATACATTATGTGCATTAATCACGCCATGAACATGACATTAAAATAGCTACTGGTAAAAAAAAAAAGCCTAGATTAAAATGGCAAAATGAGAACTTTTCTCTCATTAACTATAGTAGAACAGCTTGTCAAAAAGAAAAAAAAAAATGAAACCATGCGAACAGAATCAATACGGGAATGAAGAAATATATACGAGCAATTCCATGCAAATGACAACCTTTCCATAAAAAATTACGTTTTCACCAAAATAGAGAAACCGTTTCTACATTATTTGTGTAAGCAAGTATTTGACAGTACTTTAAAACATTGACAGAGACATTTTTGAGTATTTTTAAACTATTATATTTGATTTACCAACATCACAAAAGTGGCAATTTCATATCTGTCACATCCATAACGCAGTAATGTCACATCCATAACAAAGCCTTTTCCTTATAAATGCAAAAATGTCAAATAAAATAAAATCAATCATGTTTGTATTATAGAGAGTCGACTCTTATTCTGTTGATGAGCATTATTCCTTTTGGGTTGTGCAGTTTAATTGACAGAATTTCTACAAAGTATGTTGTATACTGTAAACTGTAAACATCCATAACAAATTTTTATTTTCCTCATTTAAAATATAAAAACTGTTTACAGATTGATATTTTTCTGATCCTGTAACTCTGTGGTGAGTTGTTTTGGAAAATATAAACAGATGTTTCAATATAATGTTAATGTACACTTTCTATATGAATTTATGTTTCAAGTTTTTACTGAAAATGTCACGTCTATAACACTGGAATTGCTTACATATACATATATATATATATATATATATATATATATATATATATATATATTAATTATATTATAAGCTCTTTTTTTCCTGGTCATTGCATCTTTTGCCGTGTAAATGCAGACAATCGGATACTTTTCACCTTTAAAATATGATAAATGAAGGCAGGTCATCAAAATAAATCAGATGCAGACACAAAATCTGAATTGACCATCAAGATTTGCAATGTAAATACTGTGAAATTCTATAGGAGAAAAGCCAGTCAGTAGGAGTTTGCTATTTTCTGTTTATTTATTAACATGTTTTGCAGTGTTTGCATGTTCATTGCATAGAATTCAATAGAAATTAATATAAAACTATTGCATACATAAAATTATATGGATGTTCATTAAAATGGAAGTAAATTCATTACAAGTTGATAAAAAAAAGACCTAAATTGTTTTGCATTTTGTGATTTCTATTCATATATTAGCAAAATGTTTGAATTCCAAGAATATTCCATTCATACGTTTCATCATTAGGTTAGGTTACTTTATTTGTACCCGAAGGTAGATTTGGTTTGCAGTCAAGAGTCCTCATCTCACAACAGTGCCACACAAAGGAACTTACACAGTAACAACAACAAATAAACATTAGGACATAAAACATAAAATACTTATAAAGTATAAATGAATAATCACTTCAAGTGTCCACCCCCCAAAGCAAACAGACAATTTTGGCCTGAAAAGACAGTCATTCACATTAACTTCTTGTTTACTGAACTGTTTTTTGGGTCAATCGAAATGAAATCGCATTCATGATTGATTAAAAGCTGATACTCATGCACATCTCATCAGAAAAGCATGGTTTGTTCAGATGTAAATGTCCTCCAAAAGTCAGAGGGGTGCCCTTGCACAAAAACCGAGGAAATCTCAATAGAGTGGAGGAACTATGACATCAATTTGTATGCAAAAACCCAGAAGCGAGTTAGCATTTTAGTAGTTCCGGTTCCCTCATCCCAAAGTCAAGGGTTTTTTGAATGGGATTTTGGTTAAATTGCTTAAATAAGGTTTGTGGCTACCACAAACTCAAGACGTTTTATTTTACGTTTTATTCTACAACACAACGCACATCAGATACATCGCACACTTGATTTTTTAAAATCAGTTATGCTTCTGTAAAAAGACGGTTGCTAACAAGTTGCTAAATAGGACTACAGGCGATGTCGGAGGCATTAAACATCATCGAGCTGATCTGTCTGGAACGCAGCTTGCTTTCAATTTACAGCGTGCATCAGGCATTTGGATTTGTCTGTTAGTAGTTACGTATTTTCATAAATAGTACTTTATAGTTTGTAGCATTTTTTCTAAATGGGCATTTATATTGTGTGTAGGTAATGACTCGAAGAGACCATTATGACAGATATGTATTTGTTTAATTGGAGTTAGGGTGCCATTTTTTTAAATAAAGCTACTTTATACTGCTTACCTTAGGGCACCCTGTTTCTTTCCTGCTCTCAGTAATGCAAACGTGTGAATAAATTTGTAAAAATATAGAAATATTTACTCACATTTTAATGTGAGCATGTTACATTAACATACATCTAATGATTTTCCTCGTTTTTTTTTTCTTCATAAGAACAAATTTTAATGTCATAACTGCAATATTAACACTCTTCAAACTCCTTAACACTCAGCTTAAAACGTTTAGCAAATGTGACTGTATCGGCTGCTTTTCTATGTACTTTGTGACAAAAAAGAACATTGAATGTTTTTGCAGGCATTTGATAGACTAGGCCCTCATTACTGTAGTCTATAAAAAAACTGTCATAGCTAGGTTTTCACTAAGGTAAGCAAGCTGTATGCTTCCTGGAGATACACCTATTTAAATAAGTCTTATTATTATTATTATAACAATGATATGTAGGCACAATTATAAAACATGCAGTACATGTTCTAAACCTTTTACAACAACCGTACAACAAATGTATTTCCCACGGGAAAACTATCCAAAAGGCACGTAGGTCTGTACAATTTTTTAAACCGTATTTGTTTAACACCTAGTGTGGATTATAATATAATAAACTGAGAGAATAAATTGTTTTCATGGACCATATTTCTAAAAATAAGCTTGAACAGTTGTCTGTATCAGGATGGTGCTGACGTCACAGGCGAGCGCCCTGAAGTCAGTGTAGTCCGTTTAGAGCCTGATGTTAGCTTTTCAGTTCTTGCGTTTGCATTTACGACCCAAAAGTGATCAAAGTTTTATTAGCGTGTGAGAATCAGAATCAGAATCAATTTTATTGGCAAGTGTGCTTCACACACAAGGAATTAGTTTTGGCTACAGAAGCTTCCAGTGTCAGTAAAGTGACAAGTGACAACACAAAATAAATATGAAAGAAAATAGGACGATAAACATTAAACAGAGATGCAGGTAGTCAAAAAGATCTGGATGTTGAATTGTATGTACAGATTTGTTATAAATATACAGGTTATAAGGTGCTGTGTACAAATGCGAATGGAGTAAGTATTGCATTATATATTGTTATAGGGAGCTGGATTATCCGGTTGGACAAAACATGCAAGTGTAATGAACTATGCTTGAACACAGAGCTTATTATATGCAATCTTCGAAAAGTCTACGTGAAAATAGTATGGGGATTTTATCGAGGGAACCAGTTTTATGCTAGCAGCTGATTGGCCTATAAGGTGACGTAACAGTTCCTTCACTCTATAGCAGTTCTTTAATAAACATTAGATATAAATGCTTTCGTTGATTCTGTGTGATTAATAAACACACCACTACGGAACACAAGTTATGGATAAAATCAATTCTGCAATTTTTTTCTAGTTCAAAAAACGGTTTGATTTAGAAAGGAAGTGTGTTTGATTTCGGAAATAAAATATGTTGTGAAGATGCAGTGTAATTAAGCTAAAGAGATGTGTTTATTAGCAGTGTATTCACCCTGAACGCAACACTTCACCTGACAGATCACTCTGCCAAATCCCTATAAACCCTCATTGTGCAAAACTATCACAGAAGTGGATTATAATAATGGGAACATTATTCAGAGAGTCTGACAGTAATAGGTTTGCTTTTTTCTGAAGGCGCTGAACTTATTACAGAAGAGGCACATTGATGGCCGGTGACGCTTCAGAAGCCGTGGTTTTTAAAAGGTGAAACTCTTTTAGACCTCTAAATTCATGATTTATAATAGAATCCTTTTTAAAAATATTTTTTAAAATGATTGAGCAATTTTGAAAGGTTAAAATATCCATATAAGAATTTAAAATCTGTCATCTCACTACAGAGGGTATTTCTTTGTAAGGAAAAATGGTCTGCTACTAATGTATGAACATATTGCTAAAATTCTGATTAATTTCTGACAAAAAAAAGATTTAAAAGTCAAATTTGAATAATTTAAAAACTGCATATATGCTATATATGACAACAAAACAAAACTAAAAAAAGAACTACACACACATTACTATTACACATTCACACTATACATATTACTCTATTACCATTACAAATAAATTCTTAAAAATATTAAATGTAATTCTATAATAAAAGAATACCATTTTGTTCATTTGTTAATTATTTAAACACACACACACACACACATATACATATACATATATATATGGACAATATCACATGAATAGCAGTGCGATATGGCTGTATCCTGGCACTAGTTGGAGGCGTGCCTGCGTGTCCCACCAGTCACAATATACAGCCACATCGCACTGCTACTCATGTGATATTGTGTTTATACAACAGTTTGACTGCATAATCTTGTATATAAAAAAGAAAATCAAACACGGAGAGTCTAAAAATAATTTTGTATAAGGAACTACTTTCTTCCGCCATTTATTCACATCTGCAGCTGATGTCAGAACAACAGAAACGGTTGCTAATTTACTAATGTCACTTTAGAGCTAGTGTTTGAATGATTCTCTAGCGTAGTGTCTAAAATGATGACAAAACAAGTGATTTTGCTCACATTTTAAGATTATAAGGCTGAACGGCATGAAATGCCATCAGTCTACAGAGATTTCCCAGTATTTCTCAGTATTTGCCAAAGCAATGCAAACAGTACCAGATTACTGTTGTGTTTGGGATAAGGAAAAACGCTAAACACATGCTGGCATTTCTTCTTTCCTTCTTTTTACTGAACTAGTCTGCAGTATTGAAAACAGGAGACTCATTAGAAATAAACAGATGGCCAACCAAAAAGTAACTCAGGATTATACAAAGAGCAGCCAACACAAAATACATACATGTCTAATATGCGAGTCCCATCTCACACTCAATACACTACAATTACTATGGTATAAATACAGCACTGCAACATACAAAAGAGAGAGAGAGAGAGGAGGAAAGGAGAGAGGGAGAAGATGAGAGGTGAGGGAGAAGGGAGACAGAGGGAAGCGCCATTTGTGGATGGAAAATCATCATCTTTGCTCTGTCAGCATGTAGCTAATTAAAATAGGTTTTTTCCTCCAATAATAAACGGCATAGTTCATCTAAACACACCAAATCAATCATTTATCTGTAGCATGTAACAATAACTAATTATAAAGTCATATCTATAAATAAGCATAGTATCAATATAAACAACTAATTCACAAACCAATATTTTTTATTTTTTAAATACATATATATATATATACATATTACACTATACATAACATAATAACACACACGCACACACACACACACACACACATACACACACACACATATATATATATATATATATATATATATATATATATATATATATATATATATATATATATATATATATATATATATATATAATATGTAAATAAGTAAATTCAGAGAAATACTAAAAATTATAAAAATATATATATTTTTCAATTGTTTTTCATTAATTATTTTAATTATGTTTGTATCTGTATATATGCATATAGATTTCAACTAAATAAATATAATTACATTGTTATTTCCCCAAATACAATTATTTAAATAAACAAACTAATCCTTGCAACTTTTTAAAAATTATTTTAAAAGTTACAAAAAAGCACAGATGCTCCAAACAAGCATAAATACATTTATATAATTTAAATAAATGCATATTTCTTTTAAAAGCATAGAAATATTAAATCATCCAAATGTACCTTCAAATATCAGACTTAATTTAGCAACATTTTTCATCAACTTCTGCATGACTTCGCAACCATCCTAACCCTGCCTATGTTGCCTTCTGTCTCCTCTGCATTTCTTATTCTCCCCTAGTAAACATCAGCCTGTGGCACAGTTATAATGTTATGGCAGCTGAACAGTGTACATGCACACTGCACTCCCTGAAGTACAGGGAGAAATGAAAGAGAAAGAGAGACGGTTAGAGAATAGCGGATGGCCAGGCTGCCTGTTTACGCCAGGAGGCAGAAACAGAGCAGAAGATCAGACAGAAGGCGATGTAGGAGACGCAGAGAAGAGGCCAGAAACAATGACCAGTGTAAGCACAAATACTCCGGCTTTAAGTGCAAGAGCAGCAGGAAGTGGAAGACGGAGAGCGGCAGTGCATTTCAACAGCACTTAAACTCTGACACACGCACACACTCACTCAAAGAAGTGGACGAGGCCTCAAGGGAAGAATCCGAATCAGTGCAAAAGCAAATGTACCCATGCGTGCCTTCATCCCGAATGTGCTGAGAGCTGGCTGATAAAACCATAACAATACTTTTGAATAATAATTTTCCTCAATTATGCTTTCAATAAATGTTTATATTTTTTTTTACTTGCCCTTGCAATAATATTATTATTACTTATTAAATAAATAAATAGACATAAAGATAATATAATAATAATATAAATATTAATATATTAGTAGTAGCAGCAGTAGTAATAGTTTATAATTATAATATTAATCATAATAATATAGTCATATTATCATATTATAATATGTTTTTATATATTATTATGTCATATTACGCCATATTATAATATTATGCCACAGCTATATCTCCCTGCAGCCCAAGACTGGTTACTCACTTAAGCTAAGCAGGGCTGAGCCCGGTCAGAACCTGGACGGGAAACCACATGTGAAAACTAGGTTGCTGTTGGAAGTGCTGTAAGTGAGGCCAGCAGGGGGTGCTCAACCTGTGATCTTTGTGAGGCCTAATGCCCCAGTATAGTCAAGAGGACACTATACTGTCAACGGGTGTCGCCTTTCTGGTGAGATGTTAAACCAACGTTAAACTGTGGTCATTAAAAATACCATGGCACTTCTCGTAAAGAGTCCCTCCATCGACCCTCACCCATCATGGCCTCCCAATCATCCCCATCCGCCAAATTGGCTCTATCACTGTCTCTCCACGCCACCAATAGCTGGTGTATGGTGAGCGCACTGGTGCCGTTGTCCTGTGGCTGCCATCGCAGCATCTTGGATGCTGCACACTGGTGGTGGTGTGGAGAGACCCCCTCATGACTGAAACGCTTTGGGTGTATAAATATTTAACATAAAATATATATTAAATATAAACTATGTAAATACACATTGCATTTAAATTAATTATTAATATGGAACAGTCAGTAATAAACAAGCAATTTTTATACAGTTAAGCAACACTTTGAACCAACCTTGTAAGTATTATTCATATTTGTTTTCTTTTTTACTCATATTTTGTTTTTACAGAGGGATAGGTTCAAATTAAACTTGCCTGATTTTATACAACATTTCACTTACGGGTGGAACAATGCCAATTTTTCCATGTCTGATATAATAAACTTTTCCTATACCATCAACCTTCAAAATAACCCACTTTTATAAGCAAACCATCATTTAATTAAGTATTCAACAAAATACTTTAATAATAATAGTTTAATAATGATAGTATTGACCATCATCAGAAGGACCATCACTCCAAATGTGGAAGCAAATGGTAAGATTTTGATTGAAGATTATCAAAACAAACTTGTTTTTTTTTCTCCAGTGGACTAATTTACACAGATAAATTGTTCACCTAAAGAAAAACACCACATGCTAGCAAAATAAGCATTGTAAATTTTGGTTTCACATGACTTTAAACATAACATTTAAAACAATTCTGAATGAAATCAATTAACTAAAATGAAAAGATTTTGAAAAATGCTCAAAACCTGTAACCATTGACTTGCATAGTAATTTTTTTCTTTATTATGGAGTTCACATTAATAGTAATTATTGATATCGACTGACATTTCAGAACATTTTATAATTTTCTTTTCCTATATAGTGGGGGAAATAAATATTAAACACGTCATCACTTTTCTCAGAAAGCATATTTCTAAAAGTGCTGTTGAAAGAAATCCACATATGCAAAGAAAACAAATCTAACTGGTTAACAAATGAAGTTATGTGTAATAAAATGAAATGACGGAGGGCAAAAGTATTGAACACATGAAGAAAGATAGGTGTAGAAAGGCATGGAAAGCTCAGACAGCAGCTGAAATCTCTCAGTAGTTCTTCAGCAACCCTCTGCCCTTCATCATAAATGAATATAAGCTGCTTCAGTCCAACATCTACATTAGCAAGACAATGAAGATGAAACCAGAGTGGACATTTCAGCAAGACAATAGCCGCGTGTCCACTATCGCGCCTAAAGCGAGCGAGCCAGGGCGAGCCAAGGCCAGTCGCGTTTCCACTATCACTTCCGGGGCGTAATCGGGCCAAAGCGGGGCTTCCTTGGGGCCAGCGTCCGGCCTTTTTCGGCCCGCCGAATACCTTGGGCCAAGGAGGGCCAACTGGGGCTTCGGGTCGAGGTTACGTACAAAGGCGGAGTTTTCCTGTCAGGTAAAGAGGAGGCAAGATGCTTTCTTCCCTTACATTTGTTTTGCTATCGCGCTTGATCAACTCACTAAGAAGAAGAAAAAAATCTGTGTTCGAAGTAAATGCCGCCGAACTCGAATGTCCTTATCCAGGGATCGCTGTCTGGCCTTACACCAACAGACCACAAACAGTAAAAAAGCAATCGCTTCGGTGTTCTCCATCTTCCAGCTCTCGTAGTGATGCCAGGTTGTGTTTGTGGTTATAATTTGAGTTTTTTGTTCCCGCTGAAGTGGGCGGGTTGTGTGACTGGTTGTGTGACGTTTGATTCGGGGGATGTTCTGGGGGCGGTGTTTGCGTGACGCGCTGCGAGCAACTAGCCCGACAGTGGAAACGCGACATGATTTCGGCCTCATTTCTCAACCTCCTGGGCTATTGGCCCGGCCTGGCCCGATTAAAGCCCTGGCTCGCACTGGCCCGATAGTGGAAATGCGGCTATTGATCCAAAACACAGCCAAGGAAACTAAAGTGCTTTCAGAGAAAGAAAACCAAGCTGTACAATGGCCCAGCCAATGATCTGACTCGAATCCAATAGAGAATGCAAAATAAAGATCAGATTTGATAGACGAGACCCACAGAAGCGTCAAGATTTTTACACTCTGTTGAAGCCTGTGGAAAAACACACACCTGAGCAATGCATGTGACTTCCTTCTCCATATGAGAGGCATCTTTAAGCCGTCATTACCAAAAAAGCCTTTTATATAAAGTAATAAATACATTTCAGTAGTTCAGTACTTTCTCCTTATTCCGTTTCACTGTTATTACACATATGTTTGTTTTGTTTGGGTTTTCACCAAAAACTTGTTGAATTCCATGTCAACAGCTCCTTTAGAAATATTATTCCCAGAAAAAAACATGATGTGATCAATACTTATTTCCCCCACTGTATCTACCACCCAACTCAAACTAAGGGTACAACATTTACTTTTGCCTCATAAAGCCACTGTAGGAGGACAGTGGGCCTGTGCGGTGCTGGAATGAAACACAGGGACGTTAATGAGAGAGAGCGAGAGATTTGGAAATTGGCATCAGGAGTGGACAAACACGAACAACAGAGACCTTGTGTGGAAATGAGTCTCTCATTCCAGTGAACCTGACCTCATTCAGCACAAGCACACACTCTCAGCTAGTTTCGACTCTTCTCTTCCTCTTTTACATTTGCGTACAGACACACACAGTTTGACGGTAAGTCCTGCCGGCTCTGTGTGTAAATGTGGCAGCGATGGAGACGAGTTTCCTGCTGTTAGAATCACACAGACCTGAGAAAACACTCCCTGTCCTACTAGATCCTACACAACCACATGTTAAATATCACCGCAAAGAGAGAGACTACAGTGGGTCTGCCATGATACGTCTCCGTCTGCTACTCCATCACATTCATATTCTGACGACTTATTATTAACTGGGTCTTTTTATTATTCAGTTTTCATTTATACATAACATTTTATAACTGCAAAGCTTTTAAAAGAAGAAAAATCTTTACATATATATTGTTTTTATTTATATATTTACACAAAAGCACACACACGTGTATTTACTATTTAGTATTTTATTTATTTGTATTGTCATTGGTATCAATTGTTTAGTTTTTTTTTCACAAGAAAGATTTTTTCTTATATAAAATTATATATTAAACATTTATATTAATTTATACACATATTTAGGTTTACTTGGTATTTGTTTATTTTTTTATTTATTTAATATTTCTCACATACAAAATTAATGTTATACATATTATATTATATATTAAACAGGATGAGATTAATAGTAAATTCTTTAAAAAATAAATACTTATTTATTGATGAATAGAAAATATACAATTTACAATAATATTAGTAATCATAACACATTCATTTATTTTTGGAATTTGTTTCATTGTATCTAAAACTTTCCTAAAAGATTTTTTCCCTTTTAATTTTTTTCCTTTTTAACATCTTTTGAATATTTTTTTACTTTTTAATATCTTATAATAAGGCAACAGATTGCTTTCAGTCATGACTATATTCTCGATATAGCACACACAGTCCGCTTGTTAAGACTAATGTCCAAAACTCGGATCAGATGCCAAAAGCGAACAACAAATAGCACTAATATACACTCACACACTAAAACAAGTTTAATCAACTTAAAACTGTAAGGCAACTAGCTGGAGTTTTTTTTTTTAAAGCTGAATCAATCTAAAACTGTAAGGCAACTAGCTGGAGTTTTTTTTTTAAAGCTGATTCAATCTAAAACTGTAAGGCAACTAGCTGGAGTTTTTTTTTTTTTTTTAAGCTGAATCAACTTAAAACTGTAAGGCAACTAGCTGCAGCTTTTTAAGTTGATTCCACTTAAAATGTAAGGTAACTTGCTGAAGTTTTTTTAAGTTGATTAAACTTAAAACTAAGACATCTTGCTGAAGTTTTTTTTAAGTTCAATCAACTTAAAACTAAGGCAACTTGCTGCTGCTTTTAAAGCTGATTCAGCTTAAAACTGTAAGGCAACTTGCTGGAGTTTTTTTCTTAAGTTGAATCAACTTAAAACTGTAAGGCAACTAGCTGCAGCTTTTTAAGTTGATTCCACTTAAAATGTAAGGTAACTTGCTGAAGTTTTTTTTAAGTTGATTCAACTTAAAACTAAGACATCTTGCTGAATTTTTTTTAAGTTCAATCAACTTAAAACTAAGGCAACTTGCTGCAGTTTTTTAAGCTGATTCAGCTTAAAACTGTAAGGCAACTTGCTGGAGTTAAGTTCAATCAACTTAAAACTGTAAGGCAACTTAGTTGATTTTAAAAAGTTGTGAAGCAAGTTGCCTTACAATTTTAAGTTGAGTCAAGTTGTTTTGTTTTTTTACAGTGTATACACTGTACTTAAATATTATTAAATAATTCTTAAACATATTATTAATGAAAAATACTAATTTAATATTTAACCCATGCCTGATCTGAAATGCTCAGACAATAATTAATCTTTTAAAAAGAAATTGATACAATACTGGTGTCTGGAATGCAAGTGCAGAGGCTACATAACACTATGATTTTGTAAAAGATTCACTTACATTTGTAATGATTAAACAGCTGGTTATAAATTGCTAGTAAGCTATGAGTTCCCAATTCAAATATGTTAAGGCGTTGACCCAAATATAGAGCTGTGGCATTATATTTCATTTTATTAGCATCATGAGTGACCTCACAGGCCTGAATGAAGAGCTATTTCAAGCTACAGTATACACACACGGACACATTATAAATGCTGCGGCCTGATGTTTGGAAACACCCACATGTCCCCTTTGTGTTTGTGTGGCCTCTGGTTTTCTATTTTAAACTTTGAGTAAACCACCCAAACATGAGCTAACACCTCAGCCTGGACAGAAACACAAACACACACTTCATCACAGTCTAATTCAACTTTTACAATGTCTGTCCATCTGTGATCCGCTCTTGCCTGTAAAATGTCTGGACACTGAAGGGTGGCGAGAAGCAGACCAAACACACCGGTCCAATTCACACAGCACAAACTGCAAACTACTGACACACTGAGCTTCTGAAACCACACACACACACACCTGTTTCGAGACTATTATGACGAGACTACAGATGTAAAAATACACTACTTGGCTATTTTTAGATGAATAACCAAACCTCAGGTCTGGGTGGAAATTCTGTGCAAACGTCAACCAAAAACAAAACACGGAAAATGGAGAGATGAACATTTAGGGCTGGGCAGGATGACTGAATATAAAGTCTGAGTGTAAAAATGTGTCAACAGGTAGAGATTTGGCAACACCTCATAATAAGGTTCTATTGAACATCCACAGTTGGGAATTTCCATAGTAGAAAAACTATTAGTATGAAAATCAACGGTTAGGGGTTTCCAACATTCTTCAGTGCATCTTTTGTGTTGATTGAACAGAAAAAAAAAGAAAAAACCCTCAAACTGGTTTGAAACAAGGGTGAGAAAATGATGACAATTTAAATTTTCAAGTGAACTATCCCTTTAATGACAAACTGGAATATTTATAAATAAATACCTGTACTGTTTTGTTGTATAATTTATGGGTTATAGTGTGGTTAATTTTTATTTTTTTTTATCAATTTTGTATTGCGATATAACTAACCAACTAACTAACTAACAAACTATAGTAAATGAATAAAAATAAATAAAAATTTAATGAAAAAAAAAAAAGTAAAAGTAAAGTTAAACATAAAATGTAATTACAATTTTACAACTATGTTCACAAGTTTTTAAACAATATTGTCAGACACAAAGTTTGATTTGAATAACTTAATGGTACATTTTAAAATTAAAAGTAACTAAGAAAAATACTTTTTTCATCATTAGGACTTTTTGGGCCCTCATATAAATAAAAAAAAAAACAACTAATTAACTAATGTAAATAAATTAATCAAAATAAATAAAAATTTAACTCAAAATAAAAATGTAAAATAGAAAATAATATTTAAAAAAATATATTAAATCAGTTAAATTCAAAATACAAATAAATTAATTATACAATTAAATAAAAAAAAATTAATTAAAATAAAATAAATTTAATTTATAAATAACACAATTAAAAATAAAATAAAACAAAAACATATAACTTATATAATTACTGTTTTTACTTGCACTTCTAACTCCTATTCAAAAGTACAAAAACAAGGTCCAGATAACTATTGTAAACAACCATTGTAACCTTAATGTACAAAGTTACCACACATTCAAAAATGCCATGTTATTTCAACCCAATTCTGGTTTTAATAGAGACTAACCCAACTCCTGGGTTCATTTTTAAATTAAATTAACAGGACCAAATTTAACCCAATGTTTGGGTTAGACCAGGGGTCGGGAACCTTTTTTCAACAAGGAGCCATTTCTGTTTTTTTTTAGCAAATGCATTTTTTAAAGAGCCATTTGGATGTATGTATATCTCAAAATGCCTCTTTAAAAATGTATTTGCTACTGTATTACTACTATAAATATACAGGTTTAAACAAACTCCTAATTTATGTCGATGCACAACTTAAAAATAAACAAATATGAAGCATCTTTTGTATTTAATGTAATAACAAATTTATATTTATTCAGTTTTTAAATTAATTACAGTAATATTATTGACTAATATGAAAATATTTGTATGATTTATTTACAATACAGTTTGTACAGTAATATTTTCTGTCTTTTAGTAGAGATATTATATAAGAGACTTGCTTTGTTTACCAAATAAAATGGATCGAATTGGATTCGTCACATGTTGAGCAAGTCCATGAATGAAGAAAGACCATCCTTTTATTGTTAAAAGAGTTCTTATTAATTTTGCTGTAAAAATTACAATAAAGGGAATTGTAATTGTATTTTTGATAGGAAAGTGACGGTTATAATTTTTTATACAGTAAAATATTATTGAAGGGAGACAGCTGGAGAGCCACATATCTTCGGTCAAAGAGCCACATGTGGCTCGAGAGCTATAGGTTCCCTACCACTGTGTTAGACCAAATTTCACCCAATTTGGGTTTTTGAGTATAGGCACAGCTACTTCATCACCCTTAGTAATGAAAATAACATTAAAACATGAAGTAATGCAAAAATACAGGACATGTTTAGCCAAGTCACTACAAAGAAGAAGGAACTTGTTATGAAAAGATGTCAGGCACAAAATCATCATCATTACCGGACTGCATTAACCAAAAATATACAGATTACCGCCTGCTTGTTTAGTTTGAAAGCATTTTAGATGGATTTTCAGGAAGAAAATAAGTATATTGTGATATAACAGTGGCACTATTGTACTTGTTTTGTGATAAAATGTCGGTCACACCACCTCCACCCCTAATGAAAATCCATTCCGGCTCGGGATTTCCCAGAATGCAATTCTCTGCATGTGTGCGTGTGACCCTAGGAAGGAATGTCAAACAGTGGTTTAGAGCATTTAATCCACCGCCCTCATGGTTACAGGGACACTGTAAGCATTACAGATCAGGAAGTTGACAGACAGCACAGACCCAAACCAAAAACATTTGCCTATTCGCTTTGAATATGTCCTTTCCCCAAAGGTTTAGCAGTCTGTTGTTCAAGTCTTCCTGACCTTTACATCATGGATAGTTCCACATCTCGAAGCAAACAGAAACGCTAGGTCACAAATGACTTCCTGTTCCTACGCAAATTTGAGAAACACAAAGGTGAGTGGAGCATCACAAGTATCCCGTTGTGACCCTCTGACATCATAATGGCAGAAATACAAAATCTCCTTCTGTATTTTTGAGGCGTTTAACATGTAGAAATGCACTTTGGTCTAAATGTGGGACTACTAAATTAACCCACATCCAACCAGAGATCAACACTCAGTCAAAAAGGCTTTCAATGTCAACTCAAGGGATTACCATCAATATTTAATTCTTAGCGTTCCAAAAAGTGTCAACAAAACCAAAACATCATATTTTGAAGCTAAATAGTTTTACACAAGGGGTGGCACGGTGGCTCAGTGGTTAGCACTGTCGCCTCACAGCAAGAAGTGCGCTGGTTTGAGTCCTGGCTGGGCTAATTGGCATTTCTGTGTGGAGTTTGCATGTTCTCCTCATGTTGGCATGGGTTTCCTCCAGGTGCTCCGGTTATCCTAAAGTCCCAACACATCCGCTATAGGTGAACTGAATATACAGTAACTATAATTCGCAGTAGTGTATGAGTGTGTGTGTGTGTGAGCGTATGGGTTTTTCCCAGTACTGGGTTGTTGCTGGAAAGGCATCAGCTGTGTAAAACATGGAACTGGAATAGTTGGCAGTTCATTCCACTGTGGCGAGCCCTGATAAATGGGTAATACATGCTTCAGTACATCAAATTTATGAATGTATTTAAAATCACATCTAATATATTGATAAAATGTATACATTTTCAGTGTTTTTAAGGATATTTAGTGACTTTTAGAGGTTACTGTAGGTCAAACTATACAAATTATGTCTAATTTTTCTTTTTTAGGCTACATGCAGATATAAAACAAGTTTTGTGAATACTTAAGATGTGCTTCGTTGCTCTAGAACTGCCAGTTTCAGACTGTTGAATGATATTTTTTTATGCCATTGACTGGAATGATTATGCATTCCTAATGGTATGAACCGTTATAGGGGGGGTCAAGTGTATATTTATATCCTACATTTTTAATTATTAATAATTAAAATATAGATCAGAGATCAGAAAAAAGCCATTTCTTACTATAAAAAGGCTGAAAATGTGCTGTTTTGGTGACTGTCGTTTTAAATTCAAATGAGACCGTAGTCTTCTCAAAGGGGGGTGGAGCTATTAATGCCTGTGTGTCAGCATAGTGCATTTAAAACTCTAATGACAGACGACTGCTTCTCACTTAGGGCTGTTTATGCTAATGAGGGAGAGATCATTACCCATACTAATGGGTTGGCCCACACGGAATCTGCGCATGCAGAATTCCACAGATTTTTAGCCCATCATTAATTCTGTTTATTTACTTGTGTAAATGAGTCTAAATTTATATTTATTCAGTTTTTAAATTAATTACAGTAATATTGACTAATATGAAAATATTTGTATGATTTATTTACAATACAGTTTTTAAAGTAATATTTTAGTAGAGATATTATATAAGAGACTTGCTTTGTTTACCAAATAAAGTGGATCGAATTGGATTTGCATTGTAAACATTAAAAGTTGTATAAGTTCGATAAGTTGTAAACAGGTATTACTTTTTATTTCATATATTAAGGTTTTAGTTATGATACTCCCAAAATAATTCCACATAAATCTGCAGATTTTTAACACAATTCTGCTCAGAAATAGCAAAAAACATCCGCAGATTCCATCTGGCCCTACTAATGAGCAGGGCTTTCCCCCTTTGATGACATGTACAAAAGGATAATGTTAATCAGTGTTTCTATACAGACATGAGATTATAAAAAAAATGAATTACTTAATCTTTACCATTGGTCGCTGGTTATATTCACACAATTGTTGCCACGCAATCCTTTATAAAAGTGACTTTTGCATAACATGTCACTTTTAATTATCGGTATCTGTGAAAAATGTTCATATCGTGTAAACATACACTTTCAGAAATAAAGGTACGAGAGCTGTCACTGGGGTGGTACGTTTTTAAAAGTTACACATTTGTACCTAAAGGGTCCCTATTAATACCTCAAGGGTACATATTAGTACCTAAAAAGTACAAAAGTGTACCTTTTAAAATGTTTAGGTACAAATATTTGCTTTTGAGGTACCAATATGGACCCTTTAAGTGCAAATGTGTATCTTTTGAAATGACACCACCCCAGTTACAACTCTTGTGCCTTTATTTCCGAGAGTATAAGTAAATGATTACTGGGAAAGTATAAACCACATGTGGAAATTCATTTGCATAAAACAAAATCAGGGGAAAGTATTGACTCATTTTCAAATGCGGCCATACTGAGAAAAAGACCCACTACAATATAATGTTGACGATGAAATGGAAGGACATTTCAGAGGATTGTGAAAGCGATCACAGGGACAAATGATTGTGAAAGCATCACTTCTCCATTCTCTTCCTCTAAAGCAGTGACTCAGGCTTCAAATCCCTGTTGGAGTGAGACATTATTACTGACCTAAAAGCTGTGAACAAACACCAATAACCAGAACTCAAGGGAGTGCGAGGAAAAACTTCAACAAATTCCTTACTCACAAAAAGAAAGTGAGTCAGATCAGACTCAGCTGACACAAATACCAACAGCCGACACCATCCCCAAACACTAAGAGTGTTATTTTAGCCAAAAAAATTAATTCAGTGATTATTTACTCTATTATTACACTCTGGTGCATTATTTTTATGGACCATAAAAATGTGAATCATGAAAAGAAATCCTGTTTGCAGATGTCTACGCAATGGCAGTGAACCATGTTTTAAAGGGATAGTTCACCCAAAAATTACAATTCTGTCATTTACGAACCCTTTACCCGTTTCAAACCTTTAAGAGATTCACTAACACAAAAGAAGATATTTTGAAACATGCTGGAAACCGGTAACCACTGACTTCTGTTTTTGTTTTTCTATAGAAATCAATGGATACAGGTTTTCCCCTTTCATCTAAATATCTTCAATTTAAGTTTGTGGTTGAACTACCCCCGTTAAGAACACAAAAGATTCGTCCCATGTGATTTGTCGAAAATTCCAAGCATTTTGCAGGTACTTGATTAAAAGTATAATCGTTTAATGTATAGTATTTGTTTTTCCTACTATGTATGTCAATGGTTACTTAACATTCTTCAAAATATCTTCTTTTGTGTTCAACAGAAAACAAAAAGCTCAAACAGGTTTGGAACCACTTGATGGTGAGTAAATATTGAGTAAATTTTTACATTTTTTTGTCAACTATCCCTTTCTCTTTGTTCTGTTTGTATATGTCCATCCCATGACAGTAAACATCATGTTTAAAGGGATAGTTCAACCAAAAATGTAATTTACTAACCCTTCTTTTAGATATGGAGTTGCTTTCTTCTGTTAAACACAAAAGAAGATATTTTGAAAAATGCTGGACACTTCCACAGTATTACTTTTTCTATGGAAGTCAATGGATACAGGTTTTCCCCTTTCATCTAAATATCTCCAATTACAATTTGTGGGTGAACTACCGCTTTAAGGACACCAAAGATTCGTCTCATGTGATTTGTTAAAAATACTTGATTAAAGATATAATAGTTTAATGTATAGTATTTGTTTTTCCTTATGTCAATGGTTACTTAACATTCTTCAAAACATCTTTTGTGACCGACAGAAAACAAAAGCTCAAACTGGTTTGGAACCACTTGATTAAATAGGGTGATTAAATAGTGAGCAGTTTACATTTTTGTGTGAACTATCCTGTGTGTATAGTTGAAGTCAGAATTATTAGCCCCCCCTGAATTATAAAAAAAAAATTAGAAGGGGGGCTAATAATTCTGACTTCAACTGCATGTCCATACAATGAAAGTGAACATCATGTTTAAAAAGATAGTAAATCACAGCATAGTTTTTGGGTGAACTAACCCTTGTTTCAAACCTTGGAGCTGCTTTCTTCTGTTGAACACAAAAGAAGATACTTTGAAAAATGCTGGAAACCATTGACTTCCACTGTTTTTCTTATATGGAAGTCAATGGATACAGGTTTTCCCCGTTCATCTAAATATCTTCAATTTAAATTTGTGGGTGAACTATGCCTTTAAGGACACAAAAGATTCATCTCATGTGAAGTGTTGGAAAATTCCAAGCATTTCATAGGTATTTGATCAAAAATATAATCGTTTAATGGATTGTTTAAAGAAAAAAACTAGAACTACAAACAGTTCTTTGTGCATGACTGTTATTTCATTAGCAGCACAATTCACTCAAACTCACCCAGAAAATGTACACAATTGCACCATTTGGAAAAAAAAAAAAAGAATAGATCAAGATAAATAAAACCTGACATGACATAAACTGCCAAGAAGTTCCTAAAAAGTATCATTCACTGAGCTGAATAACACCAGACATGAAGTCCAGCTGTCAGATGGTAAGAAGCTGAACATGGTAACTTGCTGATGCAATCCAACACTACAGATATATTTACCTCAGACAAGAAGGTACATGGACTGTATTTTGTGCAGCGTTTTAGTAAACCTTGATTTCTCAAACTTTTCCTGGGCAAACTGAAGTGAACTACAGCGCTAATGTTCAAATAAATGTGAGCATTAGTCAGTTTTTTTTGTTAAAATACTTTACAGAATAATAAATCACAGTTGTGTCTATATGAGAATGGTGTAGGCAACAAACATACATGCATAAGTTTACATAGATGTGGCAAACGGCTGACCTTTTGAACTTTCAAGCCTGTTTAAATATGCTGTTAGCAAATCACACTAGTGGTCATTTACTTCAGAGTCTACAATCAGCCACTCCTATTTAAACAGTGTGTTTCAATGGGGGGGTCAAAATAGCATAGAAAAGAGACTATTACTTATTAATTATGATGCTTTATTTTCGACAATACTTGATTATATTATAAGGATATACATTATATTTAAAGGGATTAAAAAATACATAGGGATTGACTTAAAAACTGGACTGTCATCATTTACTCACATTTCACTCGTTTCAAAACCGTTTAAGTTTATTAATTTTGTTGAATTTTGTTGTTTTGGACACCAAAAATTTGTTTAAATATTGGACACCTCTAACCATTGACTTTCATAGTATTTGTTTTTCCTACTATATATGTCAACGGTTACTTAACATTCTTCAAAATATCTTCTTTTGAAAAATATTCTCTTTTCAACTCAACCTGAAACCCAAACAACACCAAAGTGAGTAAATTATGATCAGTTTTCATTTTTGTCTGAACCAAGCAAGCTTGCACAGGACAGAAAAAAAAATTCACTCTTAAAAATCGAATGAATTTTAGGACACAAATCACACGTGTGCAGAAAATGCTGTGTAACCTCAATAAATCATGCTGCCGCGTCCTCTGGACGACTCGGCCAATGTCACAGGAAGCACTAGGCCCGTCTCTACAGGGGTGTGAACCAGTTCAGCGTGACGTGTGACATTCTCATAGACAGCTGAACTCATAAGAAGTGCATGTTTCACTGTGCATGTGTGTGTGCACCTGAGAGCGCTGAAGTGTCTCTCCCTACGGTTCATTAGCCTTTAGTCCTTCATCACAGGACGTCTGGTAACACACCTTCGTGCCCACACACACACACACAGAGAGAGTGGAAAAGTACAAGAGGAAAGGGTCCAGGAAAATACAAGCACGAAATGGTGCAAAGCTCAACAAGCCCTAGACTACATCACATGAGCCCTAATCTCGGCATTATTCACAAAAAACTAGCCCTTTGCGCACATACAAGTCCACATCACAATGCTCTGATTTATCTCACTGCCACATTTATGATTGTGGGGAAATTATATTGATTAAAGCCTAAAGAATCATTGGGTTTATTTGAGAACAGTTTTAAAATGAAGAGTTCAGATGCAAAAAACATTCTTAAGTGCCATATACATTTTCTTCTAAAATGAGCATTTTTCTCAGCCTCTTATGTTAATGCTCAGTTATTTAAAGGTAATAAAAATAGCATTTTTCTGTGCCATTAATATACTCATTTAAATACCCCAAATACCCATTTCAGAAGAAAAGACTCTTCATATATTACTAATGTATATGGTAATACAGTTGTGAAATGTCTTTGTATGCTATACATATTCAGGTCTGGACTCTGTTGAGGCCATTTCATTTCATTTTAATCCCTATTCAGTTCATTATACCATTGCTAAAACAACATAGAACAAAATACAACCCTTAAAACAACCCGCTACTCACCCGTTTGCACTGGCTGCCAGTTGCTGCTCGCATCAAATTCAAAGCTCTGATGTTTGCTTACAAAGCGACCTCTGGCTTTGCTCCTTCGTATCTGCTCTCACTTCTGCAGATTTATGTGCCCTCCAGAAACTTGCGTTCTGTGAATGAACGTCGCCTCGTGGTTCCATCCCGAAGAGGGAAGAAATCACTTTCCCGAACTCTGACATTCAATCTGCCCAGTTGGCGGAATGAACTCCCTAACCGCATCAGAACAGCAGAGTCACTTGCTGTCTTCAAGAAACGACTAAAAACTCAACTATTTAGTCTCCACTTTATTTCCTAATCTTAACTGCCTCTCTGGCTATACCACTAACTGTACTCTCTCTCTCTCAAAAAAATAAATAAATAAATAAAAAATTACTAATGCTTTGCTTCTTAGACTTTACACACCTGAAACTTGTCTATAGCACTTGTTCACTGCTGCTCTTATAGTTGTGTAAATTGCTTCCTTGTCCTCTTTTGTAAGTCACTTTGGATAAAAGCGTCTGCTAAATGACTAAATGTAAATGTAAATGTAAACCCAATAGAATGCAGAGATGTTTCCACAGCACTCTATACAGCATTTCAGAATCGATTCATTCTTTTGAGTAGAAGGGACAGTTTTTAAGTACTTGTTTTATGGTTTATTACTGACTGTTCACTCATCCTCATTAATTTGTCAATTAAATTCAATTTAGCTGTAAATCTTAAGTTAGGCGAGTAGTTTCTTTTCTGATACTAAAATTGGAAGAATTGTGAAATTTCTTGGTATGCTTACATATTCAGGTCTGGACTCTGTGGAGGCCATTTCATGAGTAACCATTTTTTAATCCCGGTTTAGATTGAGAATAAATCATAATTCATTAGGGTCATTAAACCATTGCTAAAACAACCCAATAAAATGCAGAGATGTTTAATTATTACTACATTTAGCATTTCAGAATTGATTCTTTCTTTTGAGTTAAAGGGACACTTTTTAACTAGTTGTTTTATTATTTCAATGGGTCAATGAAATCAAATTTGATTTAGATGTAGCTGTAAATCTAGTCCAATTCAACTATAAGTTAGGCTAGTAGTTTCTTCTCTGGTGCTAAAAATGCAAATAAGAATTGTGAAATTTCTTAGTATGCTATACATATTCAGGTCTGGACTCTGTGGAGGCCATTTCATTTCATTTTCATTTCATTTTAATCCCTATTCAGTTTGAGAACAAACATAATTGATTAGGGTCATTATACCATTGCTAAAACAACATACTACCCACAAAAAACTACCCATAAAACAACCCAATAGAATGCAGAGATGTTTCCACAGCACTATATACAGCATTTCAGAATCGATTCATTCTTTTAAGTAGAAGGGACAGTTTTTAACTACTTTTTTTTATGGTTTATTACTGACTGTTCGCTCGTCTTCAATAATGTGTCAATTAAATTCAATTTAGCTGTAAATCTTAACAAGTTAGGCTAGTAGTTTCTTTTCTGATACTAAAATTGGTAGAATTGTGAAATGTCTTGGTATGCTATACATATTCAGGTCTGGACTCTGTGGAGGCCATTTCATGAGTTTTTTAATCCCGGTTCACATTGAGAATAAATCTTAATTCATTAGGGTCATTATACCATTGCTAAAACAACATAGAACAAAAAAAACAACCCAATAAAATGCAGAGATGTTTACTTATTACTACATTTAGCATATCAGAATTGATTCTTTCTTTTGAGTTAAAGGGACACTTTTTAACTAGTTGTTTTATTATTTCAATGGGTCAATGAAATCCAATTTGATTTAAAATTAGCTGCAAATCTAGTCCAATTCAACTTTAAGTTAGGCTAGTAGTTTCTTCTCTGGTGCTAAAATTGCAATTAAGAATTGTGAAATTTCTTAGTATGCTATACATATTCAGGTCTGGACTCTGTGGAGGCCATTTCATGACTAACCATTTTTTAATCCTTATTCAGTTTGAGAACAAAACATAATTAATTACGGTCATTATACCATTGCTAAAACAACAAAGGACAAAAACATGACCCAACAACCTATAAAACAACCCAACAGAATGCAGAAATGTTTACACAGCACTATATTTAACATTTCAGAATTCTTTATTTTGAGTAAAAGGGACACTTTTTAAATAATTGCTTGTGAAGTATTGTGTTGTTAGCCTAGCAACATGCTAAAAGCAAAGTTCGATGGTGACGTGTAGGCAGCTGAAGGCAACATTTCATCTCAATCGACTTAACAGAAAGACAGTTTCTGTGTTCTCATGCTCGGGTTCTGCAGACCTAAGTGACAAATTGTTCAAATGTCCTCATCTCTATGGAAACACCTCAGAGGCATCTCAGCTATTCACAGAGAGAGAGAGAGAATCTGTACTGTGCGGATGTGAATCTGGCAGGCTTCAAAAACACAGCTGCATTCGCCAAAAGCCAAACACCTCAAATTTCCAGCACAATAAATATCCTGAAAGCAAAAGACGATGAAACACTCTGGACATGCCAAAAAAAATTATATGCAAGGTTCAGAATCCCAGAAGGCTCAATTTCATGCACTGTTGCTTTCAAAAGTTTGTCAGAAGGTAATTCATAATGCAGTCAATTGCAGAAACAATAGGAGTTATTGTAAACGCCTTGGTTTTCTCATTCAGGATGATTACAGTTTGAAAAGACTCTTAATTTGAGTTTGAGAGTTTTGAGAGTTTGAGTTTATGTATTTTCACATTAGGAACTCATGGCTTTTCATGGCGAGATCCATATAGAAAAATACATTATATAATAATGACTTCATATCTCCATACTGAATGAAAATAAAAACAAAAACAATTTTACCTTAAAATATTAATACAAATTTTCAGATCAATTTGGCATATTTATAAATGTGCCAATTAAAAACAAAAACGTAAATATATATGAGATTAGATGAGAATATTAGTGCATTATGAAATGAGTGTCTTCACAAATCCTTCTAACATGCTGATACTGGTGATCAATAATTAAGAAAAGATCTTCTTAGTTTTAATGTTTAAATTATTGTTAATGTAATCAATTTAATGTGATGTTGAATAAAAAATATACTTTTATTATTGTTCTCATTACAGTTTCCACTAAAATATTAAGCGGCATCACGGTTTTCAACATCAATAATAATAATCAGAAATGTTTCTTGACCATAATAATGATTTCAGAAAGACCACGACACTGAAGACTAAACTAAAGACTCTGCTGCTTTGCCAACACAGAAAAACTATACTATACATTATAAAAAATACTTTTACAATTATAATATTTCAGAATTTATTGTTTTTCCTGCACACTGTAAAAAAATGTCAAACGGTTGACAACAAATATTTTTATGTTGCTTTAACTTATTTTAATAAGTTAATCAGGTTAACTCGTTTATTAAAACCTATACAAAGTTTAACATGATATTTTTGATCAGTTTCATTGATGCAAGCTGAGATGACTAGAAAAGTTTATGTGATTCCATTAAAAAAATGAAGGCAGCAAGATTGTTTTTACAATCTATTTGACTGTCTTTCAAAAGAATTAAAATAAGTCCGACATTATAGCTGCTGTGGGAATATACTTTTATATAACTAGTTCCAGATTAACAATAATTTATATATACTTATTTATATATATATATATATATATATATATATATATATATATATATATATATATATATATATATATATATATATATATATATATATATATATATATATATATATACACTTATATATATATACACTTATATATATATATACACTTATATATATATATACACTTATATATATATATATATATATATATATATATATATACACTTTTATATATATATATATATATATATATATATATATATATATATATATATATATATATACACTTTTATATATATATATATATATATATATATATATATATATATATATATATATATATATATATATATATATATATATATATATACACTTTTATATATATATATATATATATATATATATATATATATATATATATATATATATATATATATATATATATATATAAAAGTGTATATATATATATATATATATATATATATATATATATATATATATATATATATATATATATATATATATATATATATATATATATATAAGTGTATATATATATATATATAAGTGTAAGTGTATAAGTATATACTTATATATATACTTATATATATATATACTTATATATATATATATATATATATATACTTATATATATATATATATATATATATATATATATATATATATATATATATATATATATATATATATATATATATATATATATATATATATATATATATATATATATATATATATATATATATATACACACTTATATACTTGCGTGATGCAAATTCTATGAACAGGGTCTCAACGACTGTGGCTATGTTGATCCATTCTAGCCAAAGAAACACTTTTGTTGATAAAACTTGTGTGGTCAGTGGCTGGGGAGGTTCTTTCACCTATCCTCTTCATTTGGATGCTTTGTTAACCATCTTCACCTTTAGCCACTGCCCCATTATAAATGCATTATAATAGACAGAACAACTTTGTCCATGCTAGACTCATTTTAGACTTATTTTAGACTTGTGTTAGAGTCATGTGGACTTCTTGTGAAGATGCTGTTTGACTGCAGAACAACCAATACGTCTCGAAGAATTCTGCTTGTCGAGTCTCCTGGTTGGGGTTCTCATTTTTCCAACACTGCCTAAGATTTGAAGTTGAAGATCATTTGATTGCAGACATTTTATAACTTTATAATCAATCCATAATCATAAATCATAATCCAAAACCTGTGATAAGGTAACAAATTTGCTTTAAAACTGCTCAACATTATTCTCCCTGTAACATAATTGCACAATCTCTCCTGCAATCTTTCCTGCATCAAATGCCACCATCCTCTGCTGTTTACAGAGAGCATTTTGAGTGTGAGGGGCATACAGAGGTCAGAGGTCAAAGGACAGCTCTCTGCCAGTGTCTCTGGGTCATGCTCTTCCCAGCGTGCTCGGCAAGCCAGCTTTTACGAGTCTGCCAAAGAGGAGACGGCAGAGGTCAGAGTAGAACATAGGAGAGGAAAAGTGCATGTTTGTTTTGCCCAGGCCTCGGACAAAGAGCAGGATGACAATATGGCAGCATGGAAACATAAACCTAGTGAATTTCAATGGATTATACGCTAATGTCTACATACGCAGCATCCTAACTGAAATAAAACACTAAAGGAGTCTAGACTGCATCACACACATACACACACTTCAACTGCAACTCATAGGAAAATATAGTCAGAGTTGTCTCTGGTCAGACTAGACAGCAGATCAAATTCAATGCGGATGAAAAGGACTAGGCTACAAGATGAACTTACACTTTTTACAATGACATGCGGTGTGTGAAGTTTTTGTGTAATGAAAGTCGTCTGAATAAACGATTTTCAAAGGTGCTAAAAATAAAATATTGAACTACCACTGCCTTCCTTGACTAAACTCATTCATTCACTCATTTTCCTTCATCTAAGTCCCTGATTATCAGTGGTCACCACAGTGGAAGGAAGCGCCAACTATTCCAGCATATGTTTTGCACAGCGGATGGCCTTCCAGCCGCAACCCAGTACTGGCAAACACTCATACACACACACTACGGCCAATTTTAGTTTATCCAATTCACCTATAGTGCATGTGTTTGGACTGTGGGGGAAACCTGAGAACCCGGAGGAAACCCACGTGAACACAGGGAGAAAATGCAAACTCCACACAGAAATGCCAACTCGAACCAGCGACCTTTTTGCTGTGAGCCACCATGTTGCCCATCCTTGACTAAACTGAGTTTGGCATTAGCAAACTAACAACATAATACTTAGCTAACAATGAAATTTCAGAATAAATCTACACTCTAAAAAATACTGGGTGCCACACATTAGATTTGTGTTAAAACAACATGAAGGAATTAAGTTACCTTATTAGCTTTTACAAATGTAAGTGGATTGAACATAAAACAGTTAACAGGTCTTTTTCCCTGTCTACTCCAACCATTAGCCCTGCCATTGATCTGGAGATTTTAAACACGGGTGAACACAGCAGTACGGCGATGTGTCTGAATGGTAACAAATTCAACTGATAAAAAACAAAGTCCGTTATTCTCCAATTCTCCTACAGCCCTCCCGTCAAAAACGCTTGCTGCACACAGACAGGTTGGTTGTATCGGTAGAACAGACAGCATCGTGGGGAAAACCAAGCAACAAACCCAATGGATCACGGATCATACAACCCTTCACAAGCACCTAAATACTGCATGCCGTGTGCGGTCTCACAGCTTGGCAGGTCTGTCCATATGACTTTGTCATCGGAAAGCATGTGCTCTCATGAATAATTAAGAAGCAGGCTCTTCTCATAGGATAGCAAAACTTTAAAAGGTGCTTATCCAGCACTTTTTTCAAATGTCAAATCACATAATTACACACATATCCATACAAAAATGTTGATGGCATGTTTGCCCCAAGCCAAAACTACTGTCATTTACTTTCTTAAATGTCATGTGCTCACATTACAAATGTGGCATCTTTCATTTCACATTTATATTTGATCTAATTACATGCATTGTTCACTCGCAAAGAGGCATTCTCTATGCATTTTGTGTTCATCCACTGTTTTTTAAAAAAAAGACATGGAAATCACACATGCACAGACTCATTTTTATAATTTTGTATTATTTAAATTATTATTTATTATTATTTATACAAAAGCTAAATTATTATTTTGAACAATAATGAGAAACCGACACATCATCACTGGACAGGCTGGCGAGTGCGAAATCACTGATTTTGATCCCGCCCCAATAATGATTTTAAACGTGTAAGATGAAATTAACTGACAAAAGCTCAAAATTATGCAGTTTTCCTCACAATTAAAGCTGACAGGTCCTAGCGATGTGTTTTAAATGATGCTCAACACACACAAACCTGTTAAAATCTCAACAACAACAAAAGACTCAAGGGTTTCTTGAACCTTTGATACTAAAACACCAAGTCTACAGCCACCATTAACTGACTAAATTTCTTGTGTTTTCAACTGGAAAGAAAATAAATCATCCAAGTGTGGAGGTAAAATGAAGACAAATGATGACCATTTTATGTTATATTTCTAGCTCTGAACCTATAGGACAGAAATCCAAGTGTGGAGGTGAAATATAAAAAAATTAAATCATCATCATGTGTCATTATTTTTATAACTACTAAACACTATCTCTTTAACTTGAACCTGCTGAACCTATGAGACAGAATCAAGGCTTTCCAGCAGAAAGAGTGCAGATGTATAGTACAGCACAAAAAAAAAAAAACACTGCCTCCTGTGCAATAAAATGCATTAGCGCATGTGTGTGAGATTGCTAAGCAGACAGCAGTGTGTGTGTGTCTAGGAGAGGCTGCAGTGAAGTGCAGGAGCCGAATCCCCTCCGGCTCTCACTGACATACATTTCAGACACACAGTCTCAAAAGACTCTTACCTTACGCCAAACACTCACAGCGCGCACACACACACACACACACACACACACACACACAGTCAGTCGTGACGTGTCTCGACACACACACATAAACACACCCTCCAGGGGCCAGTCCACAGTCCTCAGCGCATTAAAACATTACGGCTGCTTCGTTCCTGCTGTTTGATGAAGATTGAGACATTAAGAGAGACTGGAGGAAAATCCAGGCCAAAAACGCCCATCTGACTGCGTAAAGCTGTGTCAGTGGGAATTCATTTGTTAAAGTGGGTGAACATGAAGACGTAACTCACTCAAAAGTTAAGACGACACAGTGAGAGACAGCTTGGCAAAATGCTTGAAGCAGTTTTTAGATTTGGTTTTAGGATTAAGTTCTGTGTGTTTTCAGAAAGTGGTGCGCACTCATTTATAGATCTCCTAAAAACTAATACTGATACTAACATCTAAAAACAATATTATAAAGGGTCATGAACCCCACCTCTTTCAGTTCAAGTCTACCTCAGAATTTTGTTCAAAAAATGCTCCATGATGGGCGAGGAGCTCTGCGAGCAGAGGGAGGAGAGGGCGTGGCCTCCAGAGCAGGGGAAAAAGGGAAGAGCGAACAACTGTTGTCAGCTGATTCACAAAATGAGACAAACCATGAGGAGAGCCATGATTTTATAGCTTACAAAAGTTAAAATGCAAAGAAATAAACAGTAATTTAATGTCCTGCTACATTTGTTATTTGTAATTTCATATACACATAACCACAAGTTGTTATATCATTATAAAGATGAATTACACAGCCATATCACCCTGCAGGCCAAGACCGGTTACTCACTGAAGCTAAGCAGGGCTGAGCCTGGTCAGTACCTGTATGGGATACCACATGGGAAAAACTAGGTTGCTGTTGGAAGTGGTGTTAGTGAGGCCAGCAGGGGGTGCTCAACCTGTGGTCTGTGTGAGTCCTAATGCCCCAGTATAGTGAAGAGGACAACATGCTGTCAATGGGCGCAGTCTTTTGGATGAGACGTTAAACCGAGGTCCTGACTCCCTGTGGACATTAAAAATCCCATGGTTTTTGTCATAAAGAGTAGGGGTTCAGCCCCGGTGTCCTGGCCAAATTCCTTCTCGGCTCTTAACCATCATCCCCACCCACTGAATTGGCTCTATCACTGTCTCTCCACTCCACCTATAGCTGGTGTGTAGTGAGCGCACTGGCGCCGTAGTCCTGTGGCTGCAGTCACATCATCCAAGTGGATGCTGCACACTGGTGGTGGTATGGAGAGACCCACCTCATATTTGTGGAGCTCTTTGAGTGTATGGCCATACACGCTAAATGTGCTATATAAATACACACATTACATTTACATTACATAATCATGTTTATATAAACACTATCAATTCCTCCTCAATCCCCGGGTCTGAATGCAGACACAGTGGATAGCAGTGCAGCAGGTCTCTTGCCCTGTCTATTCCAACCATTAACCCTGCTGGTAATCTGGAGGATTTTAAACAAGTTCAAACACAGCAGCACGGATAGGCGATGTGTCTGAATGGTAACAAACTCAACTGATAAAAGGCAAAGTCCACCATTCTCCGATTCTCGTACAGCTCTCCAGACAAAAATGCTTGCTGCACACAAACAGCTTTGCTGTATCGGCCCTGACAGCATCGCAGGGAAAAACATGCAACAAACCCCGTGGATCATGAAAAAAAACACAAACAACCCATGCCGTGTGCGGACGCGGTCTCACCCATTCATTGGGTCTCACAGCTTGGCAGGTCTGCCTTGCCTTCGGAAAGCACATGCTCGCATGAATAATTAAGCAGCAGGCTCTTCTCATAGGATAAGAAAACTATGAATAATAATGAGAAACCGACTTGTCATCACTTCACTAGCAGATTCGCGATAAATCACCGATTTTGATGCCGCCCCAAAAATTATTTTAAACCCAGTAGACAAAATTAGCTGACAAAAGCTCAAAATTATCCAGTTTTCACCACAATTAAAGCTGACAGATGCTAACGTTGTCTTAACTGATGCTCAACACGCACAAATCTGTTAATTTCAAAAAAATTCTCCAGGGTGTTTTAACCCTTTATTTTCATGGGAACTTTAAACAACATCTTAGGTCTGGACTTGGATATAAACTCCCTTGTCTCCTCTCCTGGGTTTCCCTTTCAAGCTTATTAGTAACAGGCATAAACAATGTTTGGTTTGCCTGTTAACCTTTGCTGCCATGAAGAACTTATTAATGTCATGCATCAGTGATAAACCACCTTCCATAAAAGGATGGCATTCAATTATTAGAGAAACTATTCCTCTGGAGCTTCTAACAGGTCTCGTTCACTGTATGACTGATACTTTAATTTGCATTCGGACCTCAAATGGACATTATAAACGTCTCAGTGTGTGAAATATTGAGATTTGGAATGATATTTGCTCTATTAAAAACCTGACCCAAGAAGGCAAAAGACGCGCGATTTGTTGCTATTTTCAGACCGGCAACCCTCATCTTCACGTTTTGTGCCACGTTGTTTAAAAAGTAAATCCATTTGCTCTACTTTGTGGACTCATAGGTGTTTAGGTCTATACGGAGGTGTGTTAAGGCGCATTGTTGGCTTGTCTAGATGCATTTTTCTTAAAATAAAAGCCAAAAAAATATAAAGCGGATAAAAAAAAAAGGCAAGAAATGTAATCTCATCACAAAAAAAAAAAAAGAAAAAAAAAAAGACAGAAAATGCCTGATTCATGGCTCAATGGTTGTTGATACAGTGGAGTTTAAGCAGCATTTGACAGCAGATAGTTAGAGTAGTGCCAACATGACCTTATTAGAGCCGTCACTGTCACTACCAGACAAGACAAGAAACGAAGGAGGAAAAGGGTTGAAGAGGAAACTGAATCACTCAGACGAATTTTCACACTCTTAAAATGAATCTCCTGTGAAATTTACAGGCCTCTGTGAACATTCCCTCTCTCAGCGTAAGGCTTGAGAGGACTAAAAATACTGTCTTATAACAGCACCCGATAAACTGCAGTAAAAACACCTACTAGCGCTGTGCAATTTAATCGAGATTCAGATTTGATTTTGCCTTCCTATGATTACAAAAAAAACGTTAATCGAGATGAAACGATAATTGTGTCATATCCCACCCCACATTCAGTACGCATTTGTTCCTCTGCATGAAGCATGAAAATTAATAAAAGCACGAAGTTTAATGTAATTCTTACAGTGAATATGCTTAAATTTTGGCTTAATTTCCTTTCCATAATTGTTTTAATATTCAGTTTTTGAATATTTAATGTTGAATTTAATCTTTGAAGCTTTTTGACACACTGAAAAAAAACTATTCATTGGATTTACTCAATTTTTTTAAGGTAAGTGGTTACAAACCACTTACAGTCAGATCTGAATTTCAGGAGTCATGTCAAAGCAGTTTGTAAATCAGCATACTATCATCTCAAAAACATTGCAGGAATTAGATGCTTTGTTTCCAGTGAAGACTTTAATTAATGGGAAGAAATTAGTTCATGGTTTTATCACCAGCAGGGTGGATTACTGTAATGGACTCCTCACTGGGCTTCCCAAAGAGACAGACAGACAGACAGACAATTGCAGCTCATCCAGAACTCTGCAGCCAGGATTCTGACCAGAACCAGAAAATCAGAGCGCATCCCACCTGTCCTCAGGTCTTTACATTGGTTCCCAGTTACATTCAGAATAGATTTTAAAGTATTATTACTGGTCTATAAATCACTAAATGGCCCATGACCTCAATACATTACAGAAATGCTCACTGAATACAAACCTAACAGATCCCTCAGATCTTTAGGATCAAATAAACTAGAAATTGCAAGAGTTGAATCAGCCTTTACCTCCTAACAGCACCCCTCAATGCTGGAATCAGCTTCCAGAAATGATCAGATGTGCACCAACATTAGGTACATTCAAATCAAGAGTTAAAACACATCTGTTTAGCTGTGCCTTTACTGAACGAGCACTGTGCTACTTACGACACATCACACTATTATTTTTCTTTTCTTTTTTATTCTTTTATAACCTGTTTTAACCAAGCGGCAACCTCCCGCTCTACCTCATGAAGCAAATACGGAAGTAACTGAAACTGCAATTCATCGAAATTCCACTAGTCCTGGCTCCATAATGGAGCAAATTTCTATTGACCCCATTAATAAAATGGGCAACTTTACAGCAGGAAAAAAGGTGTTTACAGCCTGGTACAAAGACCGATTTTGGTGCATATAGCTAATATTACCCTTCATGACAACTGTGAGGGGGTGAATTTCATCATCCATTTCCTTTATATTAGGTTTTATTATGTCTGCATAATTAAAGTCGTGGCCACTTGAGTGACAGCTAGGTCTCACTGGTCGCCGTCACTTCACCTCAACTGATTCCGGCTGATTAGCCGCTGAACTCATACATCATATTTTTGTGTTGTTTTGTATGGCTTTACACAGTCAGTCACTTTTTGGATTTATTTCTTACAATTATCAGATGACATGGCATGTTGTGTGCACTTAATTGTGCTCACAAACCATTCACGTGGCCTCCATTTCCCAGGTGAGTGAAATTATATACCATCTCTATAAATGTAGTGTTTTTAAAAGACTTAACACTTTATTCATATAGTATACAACCAAGCACATGTGGTCAGAACACAAACGAGTCACAGATAATGAAGTATTAAGCATTTCTCCCAAAGAAAAGCTTGTCTAAGCAAAATGCTGGCGTCTGTAGCTCCACTCATTCTCCCCCTCTTTACCCTTATTTGGTTACCCCTGGTTTGAGCAATAGAGCGAACAAAATGGCGCCGGTTGACTACGCCCACTTGTAGCTTCATTTGCACCCTTCAGAAACCTATGGGTGACGTCACGGATACTTCGTCCATATCTTTTACGGTCTATGGTTAACACATTTTAATTAGTTTTGAATCACTTTTATTATTTGTTTTTATTTTCTTATACTTGTCTCTTTTATTCCTGTTTATGTAAAGCACATTGAATTGCCACTACGTATGAAATGTGCTATATAAATAAACTTGCATTGCCTTGCAAACAATTTATATGGGATGAATTTAAACAAACAAATCCAATTTAGTAACGTTCAAATTTATTTGTTTGCTTAAATTCAGCCCATAGACAGTGTTTGCAACTAGGCATGGGATGATAACCGTTTTCAAGGTATACCGCGGTTTGGAAAAAGTCAAGGTTTTAAAACCGCCAACATTTTCTGTAATATCGTTCCTAAGGTATGTGTAAGGTTTACTTTTTTTAACAACCGTATCTCCAGCAGAAAAGATATCCAAAGATGTCTTTTTACTTTGTAAAGAAATCAGTGTTTTTGAAACTAATGAAGACAATATAACTCAATGATTCATTTTCATTATTTAGCCTGACATGTTTACTGCTCCATAATATTTTAAACCTTTCACAAAATAAAATATATTGTGTTCAAAGGGGGGGAAAAAAGTATTTATTTTTGACCCAGACATTCAAAAAAATTATATTTTAGAGCAGTAATCACAATACCGTGAAACAGTGATATTTTTATCCAAGGTCATACCATCAGAATCTTATACAGGCTCATGCCTATTTGCCACCACTTGCCTTCATAAAAAAATTAAGTAAATCCAATTAATCCTTTTTTTCAGTAAATGACCCACTGACAAATGTCCTAAATAATTGGGATTACTAATACGACCAAAATGAATCATGATCATGATCTTCCCCAAAATCAAACAGCCGTTAATCCAGAATGTTTCGCTCAGAAGAAAGCTGAAATTCTACAGGCCAAAGCTGAAAAGTTTTAAATGTAATGCGCCATTGGCTGCTACTGCTGCTGCCACAAATAACAAGCCATCTTCAGTGGAACAAAAGCACTGCGGTCTGTGTCACATAATCAATGGCTGATGCTTTCATCTGAATCTGCGTGTTGTCATCAGACATCTGTTTCGGGTAATGTTTTTGGGCATGCTGAGACAAAACAATCAACTCAACAGCACACCGCTGTCAAAAACCATTACAGATGTTTTAATAATCCTGTGAGGGTTGAGTTTTGGGGTAGGGTGGGGTTTAGGGCAATAGAAAATACAGTTTGTACAGTATAAAAACAATG
The DNA here is from genome assembly GCF_903798145.1 of Danio aesculapii. Taxonomy (NCBI): domain Eukaryota; kingdom Metazoa; phylum Chordata; class Actinopteri; order Cypriniformes; family Danionidae; genus Danio; species Danio aesculapii. The sequence goes on from NC_079452.1 coordinate 15,994,620, forward strand.
GAAACCTATGGAATGTCACCACAATTCACAAAAACAAAGGTGTGTGTGTGTGTGTGTGTGTGTGTGTGTGTGTGTGTGTGTGTGTGTGAGAGAGTTCTCCATGCATGAACGCTCTTGATTTGTTGCTGTGCTTGTTTCTCCTGAGCGCGTCTCTGTGCCATGTGACGGCTCCAACCTCTCGGCCTCCTCAATCTAGGCTTAGCACCACGTGTCCCTTTAGAGGATTACATTCCTGACATCACCACACCAGATGCTGACCACAGAAATAGACAACGGCGATTCGACAGTGACCGTCCAGCACACACGACGGTTGTTGCCCATACTGCAGGATCTGTAGTGGCGTTTCCTCTGATTATGACCTGCTGATTCTGTCCTTCCTCTCTCTCTCTTCCTTTTTCCTTTCAGTCCTCAAACTTCCTTTACATGATTAGTGTTCACTGACTTTTGACAGGCCACAAAAAAAAAATCCAAATATAACTAATAAAAATATGATAATGAAAATAGTAACAACAACAACAACAACAACAAAATATAATAAAAATAATAATAATAAAAATAATTATAATAATATTATATTAATAATAATGAAAACAATTAAATAAAAATTATTATTATTATTATTATTATTATTATTATTATCATTATTATTATTATTATTAATAATAATAATAATAATATATATTTTATTATTATTATCATTATTATTATTACTATTATTAGTAGTATTATTTGGTATTTTTATAATTATTATTTGTTATTTTTATAATTATTATACATTTTCATTATTATATTTTAATTATTCGTTCGAAAAATACAATTATATAATAAAAATGTATAATAAAAATAATAATAATAATAATAGTGCTTTAAAATATTAATGAATAATAATAATAAAATATTATTAATAAAAACTATAACAATAGTAACAAGTAAAAATAATAACTTATGCATTATTATTGTTATTCGATCGAATGATACAAATATATAATAATGAAAATGTTTATTAATAATAATAATAATAATAATAATAATAATAATAATAATAATAATAATAAATAATTATTATTAATGTTGTTATTATTACTATTATTATCATCATCATCATTCTTTTTAGTAGTAGTATTTTATATATTATTTGTTAGTATAATTTTTTTTTATATATTAGTAGCAGTAGAATTAATATTATTTTACCTAATATTATTTTATTTTATAAATTTACCTCTCTTTTTTTTTGAGCTTCGCAAAATTATCATCATTTTGGTTAAGAAATATTCAACCGTTTACATTTTATGTCTTCATTTGATTACCACCATTTAAAATACAAAAATAGGAATTTATTAAATAAAAAAAATAAACAGATTTCCTAAAAAACTGAAAACAAAGCGATTTTTTAGAAAAGCAAAAATCATGGTTCCCTCCGTTATTTAAAAAACTTTTTTTAAATTGGATTAAACCATTAAAATTAACTAAAAAAAAAATCTAAACCAAGAAAAGGAAAAGTTTACAGGAATGTGAAAATAATTATTGACTCAAAATGGGTTCAATTTGTTTGTTTGCTTTTTATTGAAGACCAATAATATCATATTGTATAATTTATGAGTTTGATGGTTATATAGACTATTTCATAACTGTAATAAGAGGCAAACTTAACATTAAAACAGCCATCATAACATCATTTATCAATATGTGGACCACCCTGAATCCTTGGAAGCTACAGAAATTAAAAATGTAAAACAGGAAATGCATTAGGACCACTGTTATTGCTTACATGCCTCAAAATGGTCTATAAGGCAAATATTCTGGGGGGGGGGGGGGGGGGGGGGTTCGATATGCTTTTTAATTCCGAAAATGCAATTTAACTCACTTGAATTCATCTAAATACAAAATTAACTAATTTAAATCATTAAAAAAACGATTTTGGGTAAAAGATTACAGACAGTTCTCATGGCTTAATTAGGTATTTATGAAAGAATAAGCACATTTTAGAAGATTCAGGTGATTAAAATGACCACAGTTTTACTTTTTGAATCATGCTTTTAATATTCCAGCTGTTTATTACCACAAAAAATAAATACTGCTGCCTTATATCCCCCACATACAGCCTTACAACACTAAACTTACAACAAAAGTCTATGGAGAAGAATTCCTGCAGGGTTTAAAGCAGCAAAAAAAGTGAAGCTCATGCATTAGTAAAAGTGCTTATTGTAATTCCTCCTTATCCGAGTTGTAAAGTTGAATGGTAAAGACTAAACTCTTTGTTTGTAACCCCCTAAGAGCTCAATTGCATGGTCTAACCTTGCTTTTTCGCAGCAGGCCTGAGGTCTAACGCAGGGAAATCCAGTGCATCGTAAAGTGGAGATTTGGGGGCTTAGCGAACACCGCTGTGAATGCAGCCGGTGACTGTGCTTGTTTTCAGCATTGTTTGCTTGTCTCTCGCCGGTTAAACGAACAGGATTAAGCAGCAGCGTGGGCTCCTTCTGGACAACAGCTCCGCCGCCTAATCTCTGTGTGTAGACCTTGGGATTTCTAAGAAACGACCTGCGATCCCTTCACCGTGCCAGACACAAGCAATCTCTCTCTCTCTCTCTCTCTCTCTCTCTCTCTCGTTCTCTTGTACAGTCACGTCCTGCACTTATCAGCATGCAGTGCAATGCAAGTTTGCTGTTTCGAGGACTGCCAGAGCATCCGCGCTGATAAAGCCACACACTTATACAAGTGACTGCTTTCCTGACAGCTTTTAGAGGTCTGCGCTCTTTACTTATGGAGTAAGATCGCTAAATCTTGGAGCTTTTGACTTTCAGTCTGCCGCATTTAAAATATACAGCCTTTACTTGCCAAAGAAATACTGATGACTCATCCTGCACTACTTGGAGTCTTTGTCCAATCAGATTGCTTCTAGAAATGACTACAGCTGCATCTGAATATGCACTTCCCCTACTATACACTGTTAAATAACAGTTTCCATATTTAGTGATTCGCAAGTGTTTTCAGTTTATTTACAGTGGTGAATTGCATTATGGGATGGCGATCTCTGCTCTGTCAACTTTTGATGTTGAAAATTCAACTCTACAGCTGACTTTTATTGTCGTTTTTGTAATTTGAAATAATAATATGGCTTTCAGTCCATGTTGCATTTAAAATATACAGCCTTCACTTGCCAAGAAAATACTGATGACTCATCCTGCACTACTTGGAGTTTTTGTCCAATCAAATGGTTTCTAGAAATGACTACAGCTGCATTCGAATATGCACTTCCCCTACTATACACTGCTAAATAACAGTCTCCATATTTTGTGATCAGCAAGTGTTTTCCTTTTATTTACAGTGGTAAATTGCACTATGGGATGTCAATCTCTGCTGTCGACAGTTGACTTTAATTGACATTTTAGTCATTTGAAATATGGCTGTGGGTCCATGTTTAAAATACTTGGCCTTTACTTGCCAAAACATACTGATGACTCATCCTGCACTATTCGAGTCTTTGTCCAATCAAATGGTTTCTAGAAGTGACTACAGCTGCATTCGAATATGGATAGTTCCCCTAATTTACACAGTAAAAAATATCTGATAACAGTTTCTGCATTTAAGTGTTTTCCGTTTATTTACGGCTCTGAATTGCATTAAGGGATCTTGATCTCTGCTCTGTTAACTTTTGATGTTGACAATTCAACTCTCCAGTTTAACAAAGTAACTTTTTAAAAATATTTTAGTAGTTTGAAATAATATAATGTATAAGAAATAAAAAAATATACCAAAATAAGTCTGTAAAATAACAGTAAATGTACTGGTGGTTTATTACAATGTTTTTGTAGTGTCATATATAACACCAACCCAGACAATATCACTTTAAACTATTAAACTGTTAATAAAAGTCACTTTTTTTTACTCTAAGGTTAAAAGTTGTTGGAAGAATAAAGCATAAAATCAATGGGAAAAAATAAAAACATGAATGACAAAATACAAAAAACTGCTAATTTACTGATGTTTTACAGATAATATTATGAATATATGGACAACGTATGGTGAACAAAAGCGAAGAGTGTAGCGTTTACAAAACATAAGTAATGTTCGGTGAGATTCTGCAGAGCACATCTGAATGAAATGCATCCCATAAGGCCTTGGGAAAAGCTTTGTGAGCAGCAGAAACTCAACTTTTAATCAACATGGTAGACGTACATAGAGTTCGCACTCATGCCATTGTCACACAATAGATGTTTACAATACACAAACTAGATTAAGTTAAATACTAGTGCAATGTTTATATTCATGAATTTAAACTGTGTTTTCATTTCAAAACGATCTCTGTCGTCACTATGATTTCCAGGGATTTACCAAATGTTGCCAAAACAATTGAAAATGCTTTTCTTCCAGTACTGCAGTACTGTGAATATGTTCAACCTACATGTAGCTACCAAGCTGAGTAGAGATTCAGTTTTTCAGTGAATCCAATCTGAAGTATGTACAAACTTGCATGCAATCTTGAACAATGCCAAACCAAACTCTTACCCAACTGAAGCCAAACCAAAGTCACATTTTCAAAACGCAGAGTCAAATAGCATTTTCAAAAGTCTACAATTTCACAATCTACATTATAATGGGAAAAGGTGACTTTCAAATGAAAACATGCATCCGCAAACTCTCAATATAAAAATCACAAATACAATTGTGCACCAATAAAAAGCCATCTCAATATGAAAAGAGGGCCAAAAAAAACAAAGTTACAAATTTTAGACAATTGCTTTTTTACTCGCCTAAAATGAATCCTTCATTCCATAAATTATTAAAAAAACACAACAATATGTTACATGTTATCATGTTGAACTGTGTTTCATGTTTAATTCAAGCAGCATCCAGTTTCTTAGAAGTATGGCCATTTTGCATTTTTAATTGAATTTTGTGTGCAGATGTCCTCTGGCTGTCTGGCCAAATAATAATTTAAGGAGGATATGGGCAGTGCATTGTGGGATATAGCATTTCATGAAGCAAGCAATGTCAATACTGCACCTTTTGCAGGTCAGGGGGAGGTTATTATTTGCATATTGTGCACAAGACAGAAACAACTAGCACAGTAGAGTAGTATGGGCTGCACAATATATCAGAAATGATCATTATTGCCACAATAGTATATGCAATATCCAAATCGGTGCAATAGATTAAATCAGTTTATGTGCCAAGCATTTGTGTGCTGCATGCATATGTTTTTTATTCAAATCTGACCAATTAGATGCGCCGTTTAAATGGCAAATAAATACTAATGCTGTGAGACGAGAGGAAAATTAAACAGTCAAGAAGATTTAGAATTTCTACTGAAGTTCTGTCATTCTCAGTCAATATTTAAATATCTATTACCTGCTCATTTCAGCCAAATCTGAATGAATGAAATGAATGAAATGAATATATATATATATATATATATATATATATATATATATATATATATATATATATATATATATATATATATATATGCATTTTTTTCGATACCAAGTAGTATTGCAATACTATAATTCATAACTCAAATTATAAAGAAAATTGTCTGAAATACTTACGGTATAAAAGATCTACTTGAATTTAATTCATAATTCTCTTATCATTGAAAAAAGTATTTGCACGTCACTTCACCTAAAACGTTTTCATTCTTTGTGTTTAATTTGTAGATAACTGGCCGACATAATAAAGATACAAATTATACCAAACAAAATTTGTTACAAAAAGAGTATTTTTTCAACAAAATTAGGCTATATGAAGTGGTCAAAAAGTGTTTTCGATGTTTCCGGTGGCTTATTTGGGTAATTCATCTATATATCCATTTCATCTTATTAGGTAAGAATCCAAAGTATTTCAAAATTTTACTTTGTGAGTTGTTCAATTTAAGAGATTGTCATGGTTGTTGTAGCTACTAAATCATATTGACAGGAACAGAAACGAACTGATTCAGATGTGCATTCAAAACATCAGAAAACGTGCAACCTTAAAGGGCTCCACACACTATTGTTGCACAAACATATATACACACAGTGGGTAACAGTTCAATATGACCACTACTGCCTGTGTGGTGCCGCTGTAGGACTATTCCGCCAGGGGGCACATAGAGACAAGATGCGAACGAACAGAAACATACAGTAGCTGTAAATACCTTGCAACTAGGGCTGGATGATTTGGCCTAAAAGTAATAACCGATTATTTTATTGATTTATTTAATTTTTTACCCTCATAGTTCACTGACAAGTTTTGTACAGTAAATACGCTCACAAATTACAAGTGAGAGATCTTTAAATGAAGGGTGCGTTACTTGATTTTAAAATAATTGAAGGAAACTATATGAATAATCTACTATATGATTATTTATTGAACATCAGTGTTGAACAACTGAAATTAAAGCACAAATTGCCTAAATAACTTGCACTTTTGGAAACAAAATAAATTAATTTCAGTGTTTTTCATAGTAAATGTAGAAAATAAGCAGTATCTCTTCTAAAAAAAATATGAAAAGATACTCTTTTTTTATCCTGTAAATAACATTTCAAACAGTGCATTTCGTGCATTTTCTGTAAACAAATTTTTGTATTTAAATAAGAATTTTAATGTAATGAAAATATGCCGTCTCAAGACATCTCAGGTGCAGCTTACAATCATTAGCAATATAGTGGAATGTAAGGCTCAAGACTGGGTCCATCATACTACTTGACCAGAGATCAGATGTTGGTGCAAAGCGGCAGCAGAAGTATAAATCAGCCTCAGCCTAAACTATACTTCTGCGTCAAGTGAGAGGCGTGACCTACGGCGCAAGCCTTGCACGTAGGCATGCGTTTATACTTCTGCGCGCGGTTTCTGTTGCTCTGCAATACACTTCCGAAACGCTAGCTGGCAGTAGGTGTCTACGTTTCTCTGTGTCGAGTTCCTTCGCTGGTGTTATGTTTTTTCTGAACACTTCCTTAAATGTACAAGTGGCTCAAATTCGCTAATTGAGACAGGAACCGGTGGACGTGCAACAACTTTAATCATAAGATAAACACAAGACAGCAGTCTCCCTCCGGAGCTCCTTCATGGGACTCCACACTTGAAAACACCCGCTGCATCACGCTCGCGCGGCTCTCACCCCCGCCCACACTCGTCAGCGCTACCAAGCTGAAAAATCACAGAGCTTACGCTACACGTATGCGTTACATTTTTTGAGAGGTGCGCGTCAACGAGCGCCTTAGCATACGCGTGCGCTTGACCCATAAGTATAAATCAGCCATAACAGAGCGGGGTCATGTGACTCCACATGCAGGAGGAAATGTAATTGAAAAAATCGTCCCAGAAAAATGTAATCGATTATAGATTCTCAATGTCGAATTCGATTACTTTTTCGATTTATCACCGAGCCCCCTACCTGCTACTTTTAAATGAAGATGAAATAATAAAACATGCATTATTAAGCTTTATTATCATTGTAAACTTAAGTGAAATGAGGATTTATTTTGGAAATTAAAATTAAAGAAGAAAACTAAAACATAAATAAATAAATAAATAAATAAATAAATACATGTATATATAAATTGCTGATATAAATATCGTTTTACACATTTTATTTAACTTCACTATCTGTTTACATACTGTCATATCATAAGAGCAAAACTAAAAATCAAAAAAATAACTATTTACACAGTAATAAATGATTAGTTGACTTCACTTAAAATAAGTGAGTAAACCTGTTGCCAAGTAAGAAATATTATTATCGCATTCAGAACACTCAATAATATCATATACTATTCCAGTATCGTGCAGCCATATTTCAAACCAAACTTCATTTTTTTGAGCACACGCAATGGGAAAATAACCAAGACAGAGCAAAGTAGTAAAAATAAAAACACTGACAGACTGTTATAAACTCTAGGTTAAGATGTGTTCAAATAAAGTTAGTGCTCCTGTAGGGCGTCTGAGAGCTGCAGTGGAGCAGAACGGCAATACAGACGCTCCATCTGTTTCTGGAGTGACCAGCAAGGAGAAAAAGCCTCAGAAAAAAGTCTCACATCTGTGCTATTTCTGAATGCCACATAGGAGTGAAACAATGCTGGCTGAAAGGAAGTGTGTGTGAAAAATAGAGGCATTCTTATCAGAGAATTCAAGCTTTTCCCCATATCACACAAAAACACCCCACACAGTGAGATGGAAAGAGAACAGGATTGGAGGTAAACCGTGCCAAAAAGCACCAGGGTGATACAAAGCATTCCAGGACATGGTATCAAGGTTATGCCATGTATGGGTTTTTTTTTTTTTTTGGACATGGCAATAGCATGAACTTCTAGACATGGTACTTTGGTGATACTGGTGGTACCATGGTTATTATTAGTGATGACAAAAATATTTGACTGAAATTGAAATCTTGCGCTTTACAACTAGTTATAGCACAGAATACATATTAACAATGTGGTATATTGAAAGAATCACTAGATCCCATCTGAAATATAAAGATGATAATATATTAGCAGCTATATCAGTATTGGCTATAAATGCTCACTTTAATAACATTATCGACCTACGTAATTTATCAGTTCGATATATTAAAAGTCCATGAAATACAGATTATTTCTTTAGCATTATGGATTATACATGGACAGTATCAGTTATCAGCTTTCAGATATACAAAGTTACTGCTAATAGTTAAAATGTCTACAGTCTTACAAATAATGGTACAATGTTGTACCAAAGAAGGTACAAACCCTTGTCACTGGGGCAGTACCTTTTTATGGAACAGAACTGTACCTTAAGACAAAGAAACTAATTTGTATTATTGCAGTTTGTACTTTTAAGGACATGATTTGTACCATGGGAAACCAAAATGTACCTTTGGTTTTTAAAACCTTCAGATACAATATTGTACCTTCATCAAAGCTACAAATCTGATCCATGAAGGTATCACTACAGGGACAAGACACTTTGTATCTTAAGTGTCAAATGTGTGCCTTCAAGAAACTATGTAAAGGTATTTTGCCACGGTATATCCAAAATGTGTCAATTTATTTTCAGTAAATATAAAATAATCAAATAAATTTATTAAACAATGTTTTTAATAAAAGTTTATTTTTGTGTGAATGCACTTTTTTCTATTTACAGTAAAGAATAAAAAGATCGATTTTTTGCGAAAGATTTCACAACATTTTTCACAAAAACGTTACAGAAATACATTCTCCCATATAAAACATTTTTTCGTCTGGTTTTCCCACAATACCTTTGTAATCACTTAAAAGTTCATTTAATTTACTTAATTTTAAAATAAAAAAATTGTATTACACAAAAGTATTGTAACGAGATATGCACAATATTTGATTAGTTTTACAATACTAAAATATCTGCATTAACACTTTGCATATGCAGGACTTTTGCCAGCTCACGTGCGTAGTGGAAAGCAAACGCCAAAATGTGCAGATATCAATGAAAATGTATTTATCAGAAAATGCTTACCAAATGTTCATTAAATGTTTAGTTTACAATACCTACTGTTTTATGTTTTACCAGTTGTTTTGTTTTATAGAACTTAATGTTTATGAGTTTGTTTAAACATATGCTTTTAAATGATGATTTATGTTTTAATATGGAAATTATTCATAAAATCACTTCTCCTTTCCAGTCATGCATAATTTCTTAAATATTGTAATAAAGGAGTTGTCCAACACTTACGTACGTTTTTATGAGAACAATTGTGTACTTTCATTTCAATTGTACCATAAAAGGTACAGAAAAGTTTAATAGGTCTTTTCTATACCATATAGGGCACAACTTTTACAAAGGTACAAAACTTCCTTAAGGAACATTATTTGTACCACCTTGTGCCTTTTTTATGAGAGTATATATTAGACATCCCTACTGAAATTAATCCTTAATTAACTTAAGTGTCATACAGAACAGCATGTAAATGTTAAGTGATGTTACATTTACCTCGGAAAAATGTATCATTGTATATGGCTATTAGTCATCCTGAGAAATATGTTTATTTAGCTGAGTATATGCATTTTTAATGCAGTTCTAATAGTTTCTTTTTTTTTTCAACTAAATCTGTTTATGATGGCTTCATTATTTAGTGTGAGTAAGTCAGTCTATTGTTACAGGTACCCTAGCCACCATTTAGATTGTTACATTAACAATGAACTTGAAAAAGTTGATTAAAAACGTTTTTTTGCAAAATTTAAAAAGTAAATAATACAATTTATATAGTGCTGATTATTAATTATAATAATTTTTTAGGAGTTTTCACCTTTTATTGTGAAAGGATAGTGGAGGACAGACAGGATGAATCAGCATAGAACTTCGAGCTGAGAATAAAACTCAGGTTGCCGTGAGCACAATGGTGCTATAAGTCAGGACACCTAACCACTATAAGCTTTTCGCACCAACTACAGTGTTAATTATCAAACGAAGTTGATTTTGGGATTATTAAATACATATTTTTAGTTTAAGGGTTTCTTTAAAAAAAAAAAAAAACTTCACTTCCTTTTTACATGCTGTCATATTATAATAAAGACAAAAACTAAAAGCCAAAACTAAATGATTAGCTGACTTTAATTCTGCTACTTTTAAAATTAGTTGAATTTACTTAAAGTGAATAAACCCGTTTCCTTAATTTAAGCAAATTATTAATAATTATAAATCAGTTTCAATCAACTTAACCGTTCCAATTCACAACGGGTTTACTCACTTTAAGTAAATAATCACTTTTAACTGTGTGGTCTAAACTAAAACTAAAAATCATGTTTTACATATGCAGCATGGGACTATTTAGATACCATCTGATGCCAATATTAAAGCATGATGCCACCACAGTACATTGTTTGCAAGGGGTCTTCCAGTATATCCTACTGTACATAGGTGAAAAGTAGGGCAAAGGGGTTTATTTTTACTTTAAAGACAGCTTACACTGATTAACAATTCATGGGGAAAGTTTGTAACTTGTAAACATCATAAAAAATACCATGGAATTCCCACATGATACCAACATCACCACGGTTTCTTTTAGTAAGGCAACCCTGACTAAAATAAGTAACCCTGATACGAAAGAGAAACAATGTACACTGTAAAAAGCGATTAGTTGACTTTACTCAAGAAAAGAGTGAACTCATTGTCTTATAAAGTGAGGGACATTAGTATTGAACACGTCATTTTTTTCCTGGGAAAAATATTTCCAAAGGAGCTGTTGACATGAAATTGAACCAGATTTTGTTAAAAATTTTAATAATAATTAGTTATGTTTATTAACAATGAAATGACAAGTACTGAACTACTGAAATGTGTTTAATACTATATCTAAAAGCTAATTTGGTGATGGCAGCTTAAAGACGCCTCTCAGCTGAAGAATGAAGTCACATGCATTGCTCAGCTGTGAGTTTTTTCACAGACTTCAACAGAGTGTAAAAAATATTTTGCATTCTCTATTGGATTCAAGTCAGGCGATTGGCTGGGCCATTCTACAGCTTGATTTTCTTGCTTTGAAAGCATTTGATAGTTTCCTTGGCTGTGTTTTGGACCATTGTCTAGCTGAAATGTCCACTCTGGTTTCGTCTTTTGCATCCTGCTAATGTAGCTGTTGGACTGAAGCAGCTAATATTCATTTACAATAAGGAAAAGCAGAAGGTTGCTGAAGAACGACTGACAGATTTCAGCTGCTGTCTGGGCTTTCCATGCCTTTCTACAACTCCTTTTCTTCATTTGTTCAATACTTTTTCTCTGTGTCATTTCTAGGCATGGGACGATAACTGTTTTCAACAGTGTAAACCGCAGTGTGAAAAAGTCAAGGTTTTAAACAAATCAAATTTTTTTGCTATACCCTTCCTAAGGTATGTACTACTACAGCAGCTATGCTAATTATTCTCTTTTTATTCTCCATTTCCACTTGGGGATACTCTTCCCGAGGCCCTCAGACTATGCAGAGTCACTGATTTGATCCAAGACCAACGACGAGATGATCCCAAGGTTTCCATATCCTGGACCAGGCCGTATCCTGAGCAGCTACTGTGGTGGTCATGGAGGAGTGGAGAACATGAGACTGATTCCTGTGATGCTCCAGGGACAGACGAGTCTTCGCTGAGGCCAGCTTCCAGCCTCCGCCGCTGAGACAGCAGCTCTGCACAAGACGTTTGGCCAGCGGAGAAATTAAAATGATCGTGCCCAACTGAGTCTGGTTTCTCTGAGGTTTTTTTTTCTTCACTTTCGCCAATTGGTGAAGTTTTTTTCCCTCTCCGCTGTCGCCTCTATAGCTTGCATGGTTTGGGATCCTTAGAGCTGCACATCGTTGGATTTGCTCTTCAGTGTTTGGACTCTCAGTGGTGATTTTTAAACCACACTGAACTGAGCTTAACTGAACTGAACTTAAACTCTACAAACTGAACTACACTGTTCCAATTTACCATGACCTTTTATGTGAAGCTGCTTTGACACAATCTACATTGTATAAGCGCTATACAAATAAAGGTGAATTGAATTGAATTATGTGTAAGATTTTTTATTTACATTTTTTGTTGTTTTTTTTAGGACAACAGTATCTCCAGCAGAAAAGATATACAAAGATGCCATTTTAAATTGTAAAAAAATCAAATAAAATCTGTTTTTGACAAAGACAGCAGAAGTCAAAGATTCATCTGATTTATTAAGCCTGACATGTTTACTGCTCCAAAACATTTGAAATGTTTCTTTAAATTAAAATATATTGTGTTTAAAAGGGAAAAAAGCTTTTGTTTTTTACCTAGACATTTAAAAATAATATATTTTAGAGCAGTAAACACAATACAGTGAAACCGTGATATTTTTATTCAAGGTTATCATACCGTCAGAATCTTATTCCGGCCCATGCCTAGTCATTTCATTTTATTACACATAACTTTATTTGTAAATTAATTAGTTTTGTTTCTTTGCATATGTAGATTTTATTGGTTGTTACCGACATCTGGTAAACATTTCAAGTCAACAGCACCTTTTGAAATAAGTTTTCTGAGAAAAATGATGACGTGTTCAATACTTATTTCCCTTACTGTATTTATAAAGCTAACAAACTGTGCATTATTATAAAAGTTAAGTCACTGGGTTTACTGACTTCAAGTAAAATCAACTTGTTGCTTTTAACACAGCAGGTTTACTCACATTTTCATAGTAAAAGTACCTAATCGTTTTTTTACAGTGTAGGAAGGCAAAGGCAGAGAAATAAATGTAATGAAAGCAACACACTGTGAACGAATCTCTCCCCCTCATCTGCAGCTCTGCCATCCTCTCACAACCTCCAAGGTCGAGGTTAAATGGATCATTGAGTCCTCCGATCCACCCCCTATCGCTGAACATACGATGAGCAGCAGGAGAAAAGCAGATCCCTCAGTGCCACACACACACAAAGAGTTTTCCCTGAGGTACTAGAGGGGAATGGAGGGCAGCCATCTTCATCTTGAAGGAGGAACAATGGTGATGAATGTAATTTGGACATGGGTATTTGTCTCTTTAGTGGGGTGGAGGGAAAAAATGGATTTAAGTAGATGTGGGTGGTGCTGTACTAAAGCAGTGCATAAAAGTCATGTGGACACGGATTATGTCAGGCATATACACATGTTTGCAATGAAACGTGCTATAGAGGGCTGCTTCACAAGATCGGGTTTACTATAGAGATGGATGGTAGTAAATTAGTGGATGCTAAAATTCAAGTAATTTCTATAGACCTTTTTCTTGGCTGCTGCATAGAGGGCGCCATTGCGGTCAGCGTCTTCCGGTAGAATGGTTAGAACTTCTGTTTACAGTGTTTACAATAGGTGATTTGCGCTCCGAAAACGGGTTTCAATTGCGTTTTTAATGGATTACGAGCCGTTTTTGTGACAGACAACTTAGAAATGTGTATGTTAGAGCAGTTATATTCTGTCAGATGTAATTCAAGCGCGAGAGAAAAACGTTCTCCTAGTTTATGTGTCTGCCGTCCGAAATACAGTGCGTGTGTGTCAGCTCAGCGGCTCTTTTAACAAACACACACACACGTATGCAATAACTCACTGCATTATAGAGCAAACCAGATTACTGGCACGAAACTTAACAGGAAACTTAACATGCAATTTACAAGAATGACCAATAAAAGTCTGTTACTGATATTCTGCTGGCTGATTTGCATGTTGATGCTAATCCCAAGCCGTTTACGTTTCATTTAGTATGTTGTATTTACCACGGTTTGTGTTTTTCTGTCATTTCAAAATGACACTAGCCTATATTTTTACTTTGTCACAGTTATTAAATCAGTGTGTCAGTGGGACAGTACAGGGTACATGTGTGTGTCAAACATTTTGGTGAACTACATGTGTTTGGGTTGTTATATAAGAGAAGAAAATGTTGACTTAAGCGATGACGAGGCTTCATTTTAACGGCAGAAGATGCCGTCTGACAACGAGGGGAAAATGCCTCACAGCTGATGTTTTCCATCCTATAGACCAGTTACCATATTTGTAAACATTCAGGATGCGCACACAGGGAGGTGGCAGAAAGAAACCGGGAGCGCTAGCATTTCCAGCGAGGGAATGACATCCGATGCTGTACAGAGTTTGTTGTTGTCTTAGAAATAAGATATATTGATTACACATTATTTATATTATTTACATAATGTTTTCAGCATATTATAACAGCTCGTCACCCAGTGATAAGCACAGTGATTTGGCAATATTAACGTTAAAGTGAGCGGCGTTCATCTGACAGGTCCATTTGCGATAGCACGCTCCCAATGAATATTGGATAAGACGAAATGACCAAGCATCCAGCCTCAAATATACAATCTCATTGAAGCTCCAAGTGATTTTACAAGAGAGAAGTTAAAGGTCTACAAGTCTTTGGATGCCAACAATGTTGTTCTGTGTGGTCATGTGCAAGAAATAATGCTCCAGGAGTAAGTGCTCCAGCACAGTGACAGACATAAAGGAAGCAGATCTCACGTAACGTTTGTGAGAAATACTACAGTAAGAACTTTCCCCATTGATTATTTGATGTATTTGTTGCGGAGTTAATTCAAGCCTTTCTGCAATGATGAGTCACACACAATGTTGTTACAAAGTTCGCACACACACACAGCGTGCGCGTTTAACTTTGCACTGTTTTTGCACGCAAATGTGAAAGGATACACGTTAAAATCCACTGCTGTATGGATATCCGTTATGTTAATGTACAAAATAAACCTGATTTAAATGTCCACAAACCGGGATTGAAGCGTCAATTGTACTGACATGCGGCTGTGGTGATAAAGATGGTAAAAAAATAATACATTTTAAAAAAGTAATAAATTTTTGCTGTAATTCATGCCAAACATGCACGGTTTTAAAAACTTTTATACTTGTAAAACTCATTCAATGATCGATGACGACAGAGAGCTGAACAGATCTTTTAATCCCAGTTGCTTTGCACTCATCCTGTCTTGTTGATTTGATTTTACGCGTTACTTTAGAGACATGTTAATACGCGGCTGTCAATCAATTCGGTGGCCAGGGAAACCGTACTCTTGTGTTAAGTTGCGGTTGGCCTCAAAAAAAAAATTAATTAATTAAATTTAAAAAAATAAAAACACGCTGGGATTTGAATCCCATTTTAACGTCAGGAATTTAAAAAAATAAAAGAGACTTAATGCGTTTATATCACCCCAATATAACTGTGGACACACTATACCTAAACACAGTTCTGTCCAAATAGCTTACAAATAATGATTTTCATCATAGTGTAGGTGCCCTTTAATATTAAGTAAATGAATTATGTGAATTGAACCAAAGGTTTTACTCGCTTTTTAAAATTGATCATCACTAGAGTCACATCATCACTTTTAAAATCATCACTGGAGGGACTATGTTTCTCGGCTGGCCTGGGAATGCCTCGGGATCCTCCCGGAGGAGCTGGAGGAAGTGTCTGGGGAGAGGGAAATCTGGGGTTCTCTCCTAAGACTGCTAGCCCTGAGACCCAGCCCCGGAAAAGCGGTTGAAAATGTATGAATGAATGAATTTTTATGACTGTTGGTTGTTTTTTCATTTTCTAATTTTTTTATTTACTGTCTAATTGTTAAAATGTAAGTTTTATGTTTGCATTTTTTAAGCGTATTAACAAGTGAACGTCTGCAAAAATTGCCAGTAGTAAAAATATTTAAATCAAACCAAAATAGTATGTCTTGTCATCATGGCAAAGATAAAATAAATCGGTTATTAAAACTAGTATGCTTACAAAGGTATTGGGGGAAAAAAATATAGAGGGGCTAATAATTCAGGAGGGCTAATAGTTCTGACTTCAACTATATTTTTTAAAAAACATTTGAAAAATAAAACTAAAGTAAAAAGGAAAAAATAGAAAGAATTAAAACATGAACTGGCCATTTTGATGAGCTTCACCCATGCAAACTGAGAAGCTGACTCATGTGTGTTTGTGGATCCATGCGGCCACGTTTTTGTGACTCAATGGCAGCCGCAGGGTTTGTCTCTTTTTACCCTGTCTCTTTCTCTCTCTGTGGGAACTGTACAGGAGATCTCCTCTGTTTACAGCACTCTGAAACAAAGCCTTCTCTCTCGCTCTCCAAAGCTCAAAGCCACTGGAAATCAACTCACTAAACCAGAAAAACAATGTTCCAAAATGTCTCACTGCCCCCACAACAAAACATCCTGTTCCTGCTCAAATGGAGCACGATGAGAACTGCTCTATTTCTGAAGCCTTCTAGCCAAAGCGTTTAATAGCTCTCCGAAACATTAGGAATGGGATGAAGTCGTTCGGGAAGGCGGTGGAGTCAGCTGGCAGCGTTGAAATCATTATAATTAGCAACTACTAATGAAAAGCCTCTAAATGAGGACCTGATAAACAACAATCTGTCAGGATCTGCAAGCTTGGAGTCCGCTGTTTAAAGGGGAAAAAAGATTGGGCGTATCTTTAAGAGGAGAATGTGCTGAGCTTATCTTTTGCTGCTTTTCAGTGTGCGACACACTCAGACTTCCGCATGCTATTTGAAGCATCATATTTATTGATTCGCAATTCAATGAGGGAGTCAGTTGTGGAAAAGAGGTTCTAAAAGATTGGGGATACATACACTCACCGGCCCCTTTATTAGATAGAACCATCCAACTGCTCGTTAACATATCCTTCTAATCAGCCAATCACATGGCCACAACTCAATGCGTTTAGGCATGTAGACAGGTCAAGACGATCTGCTGCAGTTCAAACCGAGCATCAGAATGGGGAAGAAAGATGATTTAAGTGGCTTTGAACGTGCCATGGTTGTTGGTGCCAGATGTGCTAAATGTACACAATAAATTGTGTTAATTCGAAATGGTTTTGATGGTTCTGCAATCAGTAGTAAATCTTCTCTGAAGGCTAGAGAGGGGTCTAGCACAAACTCCAAACACCCACAAAGAAGAAACTTTGGAAATCTCTATAGTTGATGAAACACAGAAAATTGACTTGCTTTCATTGAATCAACATGACTTAACGCATGTCAATTTACGGTTTATCTGAGATGTTGTCCTGATTATTTTCCTAATGACAGTATATAATTTAAAGAATTAAATTAAGAGTTATGTTACTCTGTGTCGAGTTTCTTCGCAGGTGTTTTGTATTTTCTGAACGCTACCCTAATGTACAAGTAGCTAAAACTCACTCATTCAGAGGCGGAAGCCGGCAGACGAGCAACAACTTTAATCATAAGGTAAACACAAAACAAAACTTTCCATCTGGAGCTCCTTCAAAGGACTCGACACTACAACACCTTTTATTATAAGGTTCTATCTGACATTTTTTCAAAATTATTTACATATTCTTATAAAATCACATCTTATTTACATTATGGGATGTTTTTTTAGAAGTTGTTTACATTTTAGGACTTTTTATTTAAAAAAAAAAAGTTACACACATACTGTTTGCTGTGGAATGCAAAAACTTTTAAGCTCAATATCTCAAAATCATTCAGAATGCAGACAGAACCTTTATAATTCCAAGGTGATGACTTGTAAACACTCGCTCCAATGGGCTCGCGGCTCTCAGCACTGCTCACATTCGTCACTGCTACCAAGCCGACCAATCACAGAGCTTGCGCTACGCATTGTTGCCATGTGTAGATACATTTTTTGAAAGGTGCGCATCAGCCAAAAGCTGCACTGCAACGTCACGTGCGCTTGATGCAGAAATATAAATCAGCCTTAATTCCCTGTAAGAAGCCACAGCATCCCAAAAAGTACACTATATTAAAGGGGAAAACTTTATAGACCAAAATAATCGTTATTATGATTTCTTCCATAATCAAGCAGCCATATTCATTGGTGTGATCAAAGACACTTAAGATCATCCAACTTGCAAATAGATTTGATCATATTTGTGAAGAGGTAGCTAACACATATCACTATGGGCTATTAGATATTCCCTTGTCAAGATCTGCTTTCCATAAAGTGTGTTATTTGCCACCACATTGTGCATTTAAAATCCTCAACAATCTATTCATTCTTTGGCTTAGTCCCTTATTTATCAGTGGTCACCGCAGCGGAAGGAACCGCCATCTATTATAGCATATGTTTTACGCAGCGGATGCCCTTACAACCTCAACCCAGTACTGGGAAACATTTACATTCACACACTCATACACTAAGGTCAATTTAGTTAATCAAATCCACCTACAGCACATGTGTTTAGACTGTGGGGGAAACCGGAGCACCTGGAGGAAACCCACGCAAACACGGGGAGAACATCAAAACTCCACACAGAAATGCCAACAGGCCCAGCAGAGACTCGAACCAGTGACCTTCTTGCTCTGAGGCGACAGTGCTAACCACTAAGCCACCGTGCTGCCTGCCAATCTACTGATTATCCCTTACTAACCTAATGAAACTTTGTCAAGTTTGACCACTAAAATCGCTTACAGTTTCTGTAGTGCAAGCTTAAAAAAAAGTAGATGCATTTCATCATTCCTCGGGTGAATATCGTAAGCCTAATTGATCTGAATCCTAAGCAACTGTAATAGATGCAGGACAAGTTACCAAGTCCATGATCATATGAATAGCGCCAGAAAAAAAGCCTCATAGCACTTTTATTAATTCTGTTCTATTTGCAGAACAAGACAATAAGGCCGGTGGCAGCCATGAGCTGCGCTGCGACTTCCCCAGAGACTGAACTTCCACCATGTTGGAGTGTGTGTAGAATTCTCCACGGCAGATTGCATCAGCACGTTTTCTACACTTGCCACCTCCAACCCTCCTCCTCTCCCTCCCACTTGCGGGGACATCGTATATATCTCTCCTTGACAGACGTTCCTGCTCCAGGCCTCTCTCAAAGCTCTCCTTAATCTCATCCTGTTCTCCTCTCCTTCATCATACAGGACAGAGTAGAAGAAACCATGCCTGCGGTCATTTCAGACTGGACGTTTCTCCACGGTCACTGCCACCAATATAAACAGCTCTCCTTCCACCAGAATCATAAGCTGCTGAAATATTGCTCAGTGAACGAAGCTGACCTCTGAACTTCAGGTTTCTTGAGGTCTTTGCTTTTCAGCCAATCGCATCCTCTTTCCCTCGATCTGCTTTCCTCCCCAAAAGTGCTGCATCAGGGTTGGCAGTGTTTTTTCTGGTGGTTCAGCAGAGCAGATCCGGGTCTCTGGGGTGTATATGGTTACAGCACACTGATCTCTCTGCTCAGCTCTCCTGATCTGACATTTTCATCCTCTTCCCTTACTCTGCCTCTTACCATCAATTCAATCAGATCGCTTAAGACTATAAACTATCAGACAGAGTGGGTAAATATGCTACTGTGACTTGTTAGTTTCAACCTGCCATTAAAGCAGGATAGTCAATTCTTCACAATATTTACTATAATATATTAATTGTTTTATTGATGTGCAGACTGACATAAGAGTATATCTCAAAGTAAAATGTAGTCAGAAGTTATCAAGGGCAAAAATATGACAATGATTATTGGTTTTAAACACACAGTCTGTGTGAAATCTATTTGTTTATCTGTTTATTTTGCTAGCGCACATTGTTATTCTTAGGGTGAACAAAATAATGCAAATTAATCTTCAATCAGGAGTGGGATTTGAAGCGTCAGTCTTTCTGTTGATGCAAGTTTGATGCTTCAGCCACAATATTCTTAACCTCACCCGTCTTACCGCTAGTTTGCAATGTGGGAATGATGCTCAAAAAAAAGCCCCGCCCCCTTCTCTAGTGTTGTCACGATACTGGAATTCGGTACCAATAGTTACTGACATTTTAAAAACGTCCATTTCCCGCTAACATTTGAGCGCTGTTGAGCTTGTTCTTAAACAGCGCTGATTTGCCATTGTGTTCATGTGCTTAACAGAAATGACTGTGATTGGCCGTGAAGGTCATCAGTTCACCGAACTCACTGTTGTTTACTGAGGGCAACCACAGATACAGGAACACTGGAGTATTTTAAAGACGTGATTCATCAGCGGATCGCTCATATGTGAGCTTACAGACAAACCAGCTGATCGACGTGACTTTGAAACACTCCAATGTCCCTGTACCTGTGGTTACACTTAGTAAACAGTGGTGAGTTCGGTAAACTGATGACATTCACGACCAATCACAGTAATTTCTGATGAGCATGTGAACACATTGGCAGATCGTCGCAGTTAAAGAACATGCACATATGTTAGCGGGAAATGGACGTTTTTTAAATTTCAGTATCGCTGGTACCGAATTCCAGTATCATGACAACCCTATCCTACTCAATAATCCGTTTCAGTTGGAAGCCTATTCTATTAATCAAAAATGACAGTAAAGAGGTTTAGGTTAGGGGGAAAACATTTTAAATAAATGCTGAAACTGATATTAAAAATAAATATTTTTAAAATTTCTATAAAATACTTAAGCAGTAGATTTTTTCTACCATTTAACAGCGTTTTAGAATGATTTTAATATCTAATATTTTATGACATTGAATACTGGATGAATGATCCTAAAAATTCAGTTTGCGTCACAGAAATAAATCACATTTTAAAATATCCTCACAAAAAAATTAACATAGCCAGCCTTTAATAGTGAAAACGAATTAATAAAAAAATATATATAATCAAACTTCATAAAAACAGTCTGTACAAACACTTTGATTGTCATTCTACCTTTGGACATGTCATGAGGAGAGGAAAGCCCCTTCAGAGATTGGTGAAAATTAGAGGTCTGCGTGAGACAATTTTTTTTTTGTCTCGTTCTCGTAAGGTTTTATTCCGCACACGACCACTCCCATTGTATATTAAGCCTGTGTTCAGCTGCTGCCCGCCCCACCCTGTTTTCTACCTGACCCAACAGTTCCAGCTAAATTTAGATCTGGTTTCCAAAATCTCACATTTAAGCGAGTCTCTCACACTGGTACTACCAAAAGAGAGAGATAACAGTTAAAACCATAGGTTGTGCAAGCATTGTAGGCTAAATGTCAGTTTTGTTTGTCCCTTTGTGATTAGACATAAGTGCCACCTTAAACCTGAGGTTCCAGTCTTGTGACTGCTAAAGGGTAAAACTTTGAGGCATTATCACATTGCGCAAAGGGTAATTTTTCCATTTGCGTCTATGACGCATGAAAAAGACTCCCATACATCAGACTTGACTGATGTGGGTTTCCTAACAGTTAACTGACTGCTTTCTAATGCAAGCTGAAGGACAGCGCATCTTCACTTTGCTCTCCTATGTTGGTAAAGCCCGTTATGCAGATAATGCACACACAGACCATGAGAATAAAATGCATGTGCAGAAAGCACTGGTCCATGCATTCATCATGTGTAACAGTCATAAGCACTGGCCATACTGGTGCTCAATAAGAATAAAGAAATCACAGACATGCTGTTCCAAAATAACATCAGGACTCTGGAGAGCTATTTTGTTAGACCGCCCGCTCCCGTTCAAATGACACAGAGTTATTAACCACGTTTTATTCGGAAATTTGGATTGCAGACCTCTAGTGAAAATCTCTCACTTATTAGTATAAACAGCCCTGAGTGAGAAGCAGCCGTCCGCTATTAGAGTCTTGAATCTGCCACTATGCCGACACGCAGGCATTTGTAGCCCTGCCTATTTCGAAAAGAAAGCTGGGAAACACTTTGATTGAAATTCTCCCTTTGTACATCATCGAAAGAGGAAAGCCCCGCCCATTAGTGACAATCTCTCCCTCATTAGCATAAACACTATAAACAGCCCCTTAAAAAGAGAACAATAACATTTAAATTTAAAGCGACAGTCACCAAAACACCACAATTAGCATTAAAGCCTAAAAGAAGCCAATTCAAAGAGTTATAAAACATTATCTGTGTGGTATTTTGAGCTGAAACTTCGCACTCATCATACACTTATTTTACATCTTGTAAAAAGGGGCATAATAGGTCCACTTTAAATAAATACCATCTTGGCGAGAGACTTTTAGGTGAGGTCAGCATGTATGCATAGCTCTGTTGCTCCTGGCACTGGTCATCACTTTACTGTCCAAATAGTTAGGTAATAAAATTCCAGATGCTCCAGACAGCCTGTTAACCAGCACAAACATGCCAACACAGCCACACTAGAAAGGCTGGCAGAGATGAGACTGTTTACTTAGGCAAGAACAGAGAAGGAGGGAACAGACAAAAAACTCTTTATCTTCAGTTGAAAAAAAAAATCTCTCCTAATGATTTGCCATTCCCCAGCCAGATAAAAGTACTCAAAGCTACCTAAAGACTCCTGTTCAAGAAACACAATGACTGACCCGCCATCACTGACCCGAGAGACGGAGACAAGCCAATCTCTGAATGCCCGCCTCAATGAGACCTGCTCCTAGAATTCAAATAGAGACCAACAACACGGGAGAAGCTACGAGTCAAAAGCCTGAGCTGAATTCAAATGAGCATCCAGTCATCTCCCACACAACATTCACGAGCGCATTTGATCATGCAAATTAAAAGCACACAGGAGTTTTGCATTTTGTTTTAATTCCCTGATTTATTTGCTGCCACTCCTACTGGAGCAAGAGCGAGCGGTTTGATGGACAGAAGATGAATGAAGAGACTGACACACTTCAAAATCCTCTTAAAACACACAGGAAAAAGAAAAGGAGGAGTAAAAATAAGCACTAATTAAAGGGATAGTTCACCCAAAACTGACATTTCAGACATCAATTACTCAGCCTTTACTAGTTTAAAACCTGTTTGACTTCCTTTCTTCTGTTGAACACAATTGAATACTGAAAAAAGCTGGAAACCATCGACCTCCATAGTTTTTGGATTTCCTACTATGGAAGTCAATGGTTACAGGTTTTCAGCTTTCTACAAAATTTCTTCATTTGTGCTCAACAGAAGAAAGAAAATAATGAAGGTAAAAGAGTAATAGTGAGCACATTTTCATTTTTGGGTGAACTATCCCTTTAAAGGAAGATGGGAAAGAGCGAGCAAACTGCACACTCAAAAAAAAAAACATGAAGAAAATTAGCATTCTGCTTCTTATAAAGTGATGCAGGAGAATTTATTTTGAGAATGCAACACGTTATGTTCTTACAACCTGAGATATTTCACTGAAATAAATAGGTGTCATGAAAAAACCACACTTGTCTGTGTGACAGACCAAGCTTTCAAATGAAATACACTAGCAAATTAAAAAATGTTAGCATTCCTGAGCTTATAGTATTCCATAATATTTAAGCAATTTCATGTGTAAACCCTGAGTAATATAGGTCTCAAAAGTTTACAACTCTCTTGTCATGATACTAGGGTTGGGTCGATAGATGATGTCATCGTCCATCCCTGATAGCAGATAAACATCACGATGCTGAGCAAAAAACACACACTCAGGCCCCAATTACACAAATACATCTTAGTTTTAAACAATCCACGTCCACACTGGCGTTTCACCTAGCATTTCTGAATAGCTCTCCTTCCACACTATATCGCTGAAAACAAACATCACATGAATTTATTCACCGCCGCCTACAATGGCGATGCCATCGTCCATCGTGATGTTTCACAGACATCATACGATGCCAAACTGATCAACATCGCTTAACCCTAGTGTGAACTGAGTAATACGATGCAAATACGATGCAAAAAGTATACAATTTTCATGTCATGTTACCAATAAAAATAATAAATGTGCCACCAAAATGAACAACAATTTCATGAAAATCATGATTTGTAAAAAAAAAAAAATATTTACATATATACAGTTGAAGTCAGAAATATTAGCCCCCTTTTGATTTTTTTTTTTCTTTTTTAATTTTTCCCAAATGATGTTTAACAGAGCAAGGAAATTTTCACAGTATGTCCGATAATATATTTTTAAGAAAGTCTTATTTGTTTTATTTCAGCTAGAATAAAAGCAGTTTAAAATTTTTTTAAAACCATTTTAATGTCAAAATTATTAGCCCATTTAAGCTATTTTTTCGATAGTCTACAGAACAAACCATCGTTATACAATAACTTACCCAATTACCCTGCCCTAATTAACCTACTTAAGCCTTTAAATGTCACTTTAAGCTGTATAGAAGTCTCTTGAAAAATATCTAGTCAAATATTATTTACTGTCATCATTGCAAAAATAAAATAAATCAGTTATTAGAAAAGAGTTATTAAAACTATTATGTTTAGAAATGTGTTGAAAAAAATCTCTCTGTTAAGCAGAAATTGGAGGGAAAAAAAACAGGGGTGCGAATAATTCAGGGGGGCTAATAGTTCTGACTTCAACTAATATATACATCACAATGGTAACAGTTAGAATTAGCAGTATTCTGTTTTATTGAATTGATTTGTTGGGTTGTCAAAAAAAATGGATTTTGGTGCCAACCGATACTGAAATTTTAAAGATGAAACCAGGGTGCGAATTACAGGGGGGGTTGGAAGGTATTGACCTCACCAATTAAAGCTTGATCCCTCTCAAAAACATCAAGACAAGATATATGGGGTTGGGGGTCAGCCCCAGAAATAGCTTTCTCTGATCTCTGATCTCCATCTTAAATATTAATACTTAAAAATGTGTAATATAGATATACATTCGACCCCCCATAACGGTTCATACCATTGTGAATGCATAATCACGTCAATCAATGCTAGGAAAAATATCATTCAACAGTCTGAAACTGGCAGTTCTAGAGCACTGATAGACATTTTAAGTATTCACAAAACTTGTGAAACAGGAATTTATAAAAAAAAAAAACTTACAATTTGTAGTTTAACCTACAGTAACCTCTAAAATAGTCACTAAATATCCCTCAAAAAACTAACAATGTATACATTCATGAATTTGATTCACGGAAAGATGCATTACCACACTACTACCAAAACAGTTGACCCCTTCGATCGTCAATGTATTATTCGCACACTGAACGTAACATTTGAGTGCTGTTCTTAAACACCACTGTCAACCCTATTAATAGATCTAAATAAAGAATCCGACAGAAAACAGATGTGTTTAATAAAGAAATAATAGCATAAAAACTTCTTAATAGTTGATTTCTGAACCTGTCATGCCCGAAAACAGTAACTAAAACAGTATGCATTATAAAAAGGCTAAACATCAGTAACGTAACACTGTGACATGCATGTATTTTAAAATATAAATGTGGTTATTCTGCATTATTAATCTGATTTTCAGTCAAAAAAACCATTGCCAGTTAAATCAAATTGCTCAAGGGTGAAAAAAGCAGTTTATTGCTTTGCATTATAAGATGCAACACTCCACACAGCATGCCTACTGTGCACAGATGCATTCCATCCTTAGCATACTCCAGCAGACAATATACAGTCTTGCATATCAATTTCACTTCCGATGATGCGTGCAAATGTTCACACGGGCCTTGCTCAACCATCCTGACACAAATATCAAAAAGCAACACACAGATGGCCACAGATATGGACCATATAAAGCATACAAGAAGGAATGGCAGCAGAAATCTGTTGGTGCGTGCGAGAGCAAAACAACATGCTCCCGAATAAGACAGCAAATGTTTTATTCATATGTGAACGCACGCGGGCCAGATGAGTCACACACCCCATATGAATGCATCTACTGATGCTTGCAATGAGCGTACATGCACACACACATCATGTCTATCAACCTGCAAGGTACATTTAAAAGCGAAAAGGACTGCGGTCTGGCCCTAAAGCAGTTGTTTTGATGGTGGAGTGTCTAAATTTGTGATGAGCCGAGCCGTGGGAGGTAACCGTGCCTTCTCGCTCTGTCGTACAAAGAGAAGACGGATAAAAATGCGCTGGATAATTAGAGCGAATGCACCGCCCAGGAGATGGAAAGATCGTGCGAGTAGGGTTTGCCTGACGAGTTTGGCTATATTTAACTTGTTTTAATGCTGCCGGTCCTGAAGAGGGACGTGAAGCAGCAGACATGCTCAGACACGACACACGGGACGAGATAAGAGAAACATTTACGGACATAAAAGAAGCAGTGGAAGACAGACAGATAAGAGAGAGACATGTAATGGTGGGTGCGCCTATAAAAAGATGCACATTTTGAAGACAATAGGGCTCGGATTTCTTTGACTTCAAAAATTATTGTTCAAACTACTTATTTAAAATGAGCTGAATCAACACAATTCTTACGTTTTTTGAGGACAACTTAATTTTTTTTGTTCCATCCACTTACATTTGTTTAAAAAAATGTACGTTAACTTAATCGACTTGTGAAGGACTTCTATTGAACCCAGCATTTCTTGTACAGTATTTTAAAATGTGGTCAACTTACAACGAACAGCTGACGTGTAATTTTGGGTTTGGATGTTGATTATTAATTACACGTTTCTTTTGAGAAAGTTGAGACATCTACACTCACAAACATGATTTAACATCAAGATACCTAATTTAATGTACATAACTAATTTAAAATTATTGTTGCGTTGGCAGCATAGACTGTAAAATATATGGACGTAGCATCCGTGACGTCACCCATAGGTTTCTGAAGAGCGCAAATGAAGCTAAAAGTAGGCGCGGCCAACCGTCGCCATTTTGTTCGCGCGTCATCGCACCCACGGCGGGATACCAAACAAGGGCAAAAAGGCGGAGAGTGAGCGGAGCTACAGACATGTGCTGGCATTTTGCTTAGACCTGGTTTAGACAGAGCTTACTTTGGGAGAAACGCTTAATACTTTATTACCTGCGACTCGTTTGTGTTCTGACCACATGTGTTTGGCTGTACACTATATCAATAAAGTGTTTAGACTTTTAAAAACACTGCTGTAATACATTGAGCCACTAAGCAGTGTTCTTATGACGTTTTTCAACAGGAGGAAAACCCGAAATACGTCCAAACACTTCAATTATAGTCTGTGTTACTAAATCCAAGACTATTGATGAAATCCAGGCATAACACTGTATGACAACGCTTCATATGACTGTTTTATAGCCTACAGCTAATCAATCTGTCAGATTCTGGAGGGCATTACAGCTCTAAAGAACATTATAAATGATAAATGATCTTAAATAAAACACATACATTTATAGAGATGGTATGCAAGTATATAACTTTACTCACCAGGGAAATGGAGGCCACATGAATGGTTTGTGAGCACAATTAAGTGCACACAGCATACCATATCATCTGATAATTGTAGGAAATAATCCCAAAAGGCAATTGACTGTGTAAAGAAACATTAACCAACACAAAAATGCGATGTATATGCAGAGTTTATCGGCTAATTAGCCGTAATCAGCTCAGGTGACGAGACAGCGAGCAGCTAGACCTAGCTGTCACTCAAGTGGCCACGCCCTTAATTATGCAGACTTAATATAACTTAATAAAACGAAACGGATGAGTTATAAAAAAAAATTCATCCCCCTCACAGTTGTCATGAAGGTTAATCATGGCTATATGCACCAAAGCCATCATTTGTACCAGGCTGAAAGCATGTTTTTATCAGCTGTAAAAATGGCCAATTTCCCATTGCAATCAGAAATGACCTGGACTTCCTGGAGCCAGCCCCCAAAAGGGGAGTCGATGAATTGCAGTTTTAGTTACTTCCGTATTGGCTTCCCGAGGGAGAGCGGGAGGTTGCCCCTTGGTTGGCAGGTGTGTTTGTTTGTGTGTGTTTGTCTCTCTCTCTCCCTCTTTCCACCTGCAGGGCCCGCCCTAACTACGCAGGCGACGTGCCCTGGGATTGGAGGAGGCTACCCAGGGCGTCCTTTAAAAAGAGAACAACGGGCGTAGGGCGGGAGAGCGAGTTTAGTTGGCGTGTTGTTTGAAATTGTGAAAAAGTTATTCCTGTTGTTGAGTTGTTTTCGTTGATTGTGTTTCTCGTGCTGTTGTACTAGTGTTGACTTTGTGTTGTATACCCATCCGTGTTTCCCCTTACTATTATTTTTGTTTAGGTTTGTTGATTGTCAATATTGTAAATAGATACACGGTAAGAGGCAGTAGGGGTTGGACGCCACTTTTCTTTTTTGTAATTATATTTAAACCTGTTTTTTTGTTAGTTAGGGAGATAAGTGTAGATTTTGTATTTTTATTTCAGTTATTTTATTAGGTGTAGTAAGTTTCATTAGGGTGTTTATTTAGTGTATTTTTGTTTATTATTTTTCTGTGGGTTCACCCCGAGGTATTTGGCTTCACGGTTTTCTTGGTGATAAAAAAAGAAAAGACAAAAAAAGACAAATAAAGAGACCCTACATAAAGGGGTTATTAAAAGTGAATTTTATTTGTCAGGTGTTCTTTTATGTTGCGGGCTTGACCGTAGACCAGGGTTGTAACATTATACTATTCCCTTTTTTTCCCTCCATGGCTGGGATATCATCATTTTTTGTGGGTTTTTTTATCATATTGACAACCATTTAGTTTCTCTATTTCACAAAAATATCTTGTCAGACATATAGAAGAAGAAGATATTAACTGTAATTGTTATACATATATAGGAGGCGTGGCATCCAACTCCGCCCCTAAACTCAACCGTCATTGGGAGATAAGTAAATCATACAAATTAGCCACTAAATTAAATAGTAACAAATTGCCATGAGATTGTGCTGTATGTATAGAAGCAAATTTGTACGAATTCATACAAAATATATATACATGCAACATGATCTCACAGTAATTCGTAACTTATTGATTTAGTGGCTAATTTGTACGAATTCATACGGTTTGTTTAATACCCCAATGATGGTTGGGTATGAGGCAGGGTTGGATGCCATGCCTCCTTTTAAAAAAAAAAAGTACATTTTTGTACGAGTGAACTTGAATTAGCCACTAAACTGGCACAAATTCATCACTAAACTGACAAAACCTAAAATAGTTACGTTTCCTCGTGAGATCAGGCTCATAACTATCCATTAAAACCACTTGGTTTTACCCAATTGTCAGCAAAATATTTGTATTCATATAACATGTAATGATATTAAATATCTTACAAACAGGTCCAAATAAGTATTCAGAGTTTTTAATAGAATAGATGTGACACTAAATTATGACCGAGCATTATTTCCCCATATTTTGACATTTCATGACACCTTTTGTCAAAATTTATTTGAAACATTAAACTAGACTCTTGTATTTACTCCCTCAACTCTCATTCCAGTTTTAAAATTCGCGCTCAAAAATTACATGAAAAATTACATACAAACAACCCTAACCCTAACCCCTAACCCCCTAACTCTAATTAATAAATCATAAATGCTATTGCGCAAAGCTGCAATTGTCATGCTATTGTCTCCTTTTAAAAAAAAACTACATTTTAGATCGATTGAACTGACAAAATGTAAAATATTTCCTCATGAGATCAGGCTGATAATTTGCCACCATCCATTAAACCATTTTGTTTTACCCAATTGTCAGCAAGATGTTTGTATTCATTTAACATATAATGAAATGAAGTATCATACAAACAAGTCAGAATAAGAATTCAGAGTTATTTTATTGGCATCGATACTACACTGAATGACGACCATGACGAGCATTATTTCCCGATATTCTGTTTTGACAACTTTTCAAAATTTACTTGAAACATTAAACTAGTCCCTCAACTCTCATTCCAGTTTTAAAATTCGCGCTCAAAAATTACATACAAACAACCCTAACCCTAACCACTACCCTTAACCCCTAACCCTAATCCTAATCCTAACCCCAATAAATTAATTAATTCATAAATGCTATTGCACAAAGCTGTGATTGTCATGCACATCTTGTCAAGAAAAAAACGGTTCTGTGATAAGTAGGAAAAAAAACTTTTTTTAAATCTCCTTTTTGGGCCAGAGGGTGCCCTTGCAAGAATCTCCAAAGACCCAGGTAGAGGAAACCCAGGAAATCCTCATAGCATTACATTACAAAGAGATGATTTAATTGTTTCCACTGATTCATCATGACTAATAAAGCACACAACTATATGAAATCATCCCGCAGTTTTATTGTATTTGTTTTATTTCAAACAGTTAATTGAAGTTATGAAGTTTGGAGTAAAAACCTATTAGATGAGGTATTTTGCACATGCAACCATTATGACATTATTGTCAGATTAAATCAATTCCGATTCGCAAAACAATTTTGTATTGGTTGTCAGAGAACAATGACTCTGCTGAACTATGCGGTTCAATCTGAAAGCATGTGCTGGAGGTCTACTAACAAAATGCACATGAAATTCACCTTCAATTAATCCCAAAGCCCAATCGATAAGATAAGTTAAGGTAAGATAAGTCAAGATAAGGGCTGCACAATATTGGAAAAATCTAACATTGTGATATTTTGTGATTCTGCATTGTGATTATTTCACCAGGTGACTTCAATAGCTCTATTTGGAAAGTTTAGATTGATTTGGATGATTCTGTATGTGAGCGCATCAGCATGAAATATATTAAACAATCTTCAAGCAAAGATAAATAGTCTTCGTTGTATAAACAATTCATTAAAATTAATGCTGAATGCTTTTAAAATCCTCATACAGTGACAGCCCTGTGAAACAAATTATAATTCAGACTAGGGGTGGGCGATATGACCTAAAATTAATATCACGGTATTTTTCATCTTTTGAACAGTGACGGTATAATATCATGGTATTACTTTCAATAGCAAAATAATATACATCTCAAGGAAGAACGAACAAAGGAAAGTCTCACTTCTATCACTCTTTAAAAGTTTCGGTTTGGGTCATTGTAAATGCTCAGTCTCGTTATGAGCTGATCTTCATTTCTCTGTGTTGGTGGAATAAAGCAGGCGAGTCAGCCGCACCAATTTATGAGCAGACAGAGCAGGATTCTCATGATGACCACCAGCGCAATACCGCTCTTTGTTATGAGCCGTAGTTTCAGTGTAAACTTAGTAAAGGTGAGTTTCTTTGGCGATGGTGTCTACAGTATTAGACTTTATATTTAGCGGACATTTGCGCTAAACACGCGGTGAATGCAACGCATCGAGATTCGGGCACCTTCTCCGAAAACACTCGATTGATCTCAGCTGGCGGATCAACATTTACCTCATGTCATGATCGCTGTCATCTGCGCCATTATTATTATTATTATAACTTTAGGTGAGGTTTGCAAACCTGTGCATATTTCACTCTTCAGCCGTTTGCATTTCCTGCAGTAACAAAAGCTCCCTGTTATCTGACAGCGGGAAGCGTTGAGTGATTGACAGCTAATATGAACCAATACAGCAGCAGGGTAGAGCGATTCAGCATATTTTTAGAGAAAATCAAATCAGATTGCACTACAACCATTATATTCAGACACACAAATGCTCCCAAATATATTATGAGGGCGCATAGATTAAATTTCGGGCGCACATGGGACCAAAATGGTTGCAATTTCGAGCCCTGTAGTATAAGGAAATGTATTCAGACCACAACTGAACGTTTGAAGAAAATTGAATGCCTTATTATTTAGAATGAGCTATTATTGATGTAAATGCAGCCGTTCAAGGCGCATAATTGATTTATTACGGTATTGGCGGTATTAGAAAATCCATGTCGTGGCGCAATGTCACACCGGTGATGACTATGACACCGGTGTACCGCCCACCCCTAATCCAGACTCAACATTGCATATTCTGCGAAGTGACTATTGTGAATGATTACATTGTGATATCGATGCTAAATCGATATATTGCAAGCACTAAATTATATGTACCGAAAACATCCTGGTTACAGTGACAGTTAAGGGGTTTTAATAACGTAATTAAACCATTTTGTATGTTTAATTTGAAGTTTTGAGCCATATAATTTAAACAAATGAATACTGAATCAAATTCCAAATTGAATCGCAAGCTGAACCAAAACAAAAATCGAATCTTAAAGTGAAATCTGTGTCAAAACCCAACCTTAGCCCATTAGTCGACCACACAAATGCCAATTGCCGGAGATTGAGGGCAGGATTATGAATAAATACAGCCGTCTTAGAAAGTATGTCAGTGACTCAAGGTGCAGACTCACGCTCAAGGGTGCGTCTATCAAAGTGTGTTGGCGCACATATATATCACATCAGTAATGGACGGGAGGAGCATCCACAGCAGTAGCATGTTCTCTTCTCTTCTGTCGAGCACTCAGTGTGTCTTACAGCTAAGAGGATTTGTGGGGAGACTGCGAGCGGCTGGTAAAATAATTGAAAGTGTCTCTCTAAGCACTAAGCTCTCGGCTCAAAGGATGAGCATCAGGGTGGCGCTAACATTGCTCAGGCTTTTCCAAACAGGAAATGGCTGACAAGACCATCATCAATGCCAGCGATTCCACAAAAGAGCCCTGACGCACCTGACATGCATGTTAAATCACATCCAAAATAATTTGAGACGCAATCACACACTTTGCAGGGTGAGTAATGTGTGAAAAAATGTGTGAAACAACTAGGGCGTCTTCACGAAATATCATCAGAAATGTATTTATGAGTGGGGCTGCACAATATATAGTTTCAGCCTTGATATTGCAATCTGCGAATATACAATAGTCACATTGCACAATCGGGTAATGTCATGTTGAGATTAATATAACATGACCTAATATAACAGGTTCAAATAGTGTGAAATTGGGCTGCACGTTATATCATTTCATCATCGATATTGCAATGTGTGTATTCGCAATAGTCACATCGCAGCATCTGCAATGTGAAGTCGAGATTATTATTGTCGATCAGCAATGAAGAATGTATAGCATTTACAAAATAATATGATTTGATTCTTCAATAATAGGGGCAGGACAAAATAGCGATATGCATGAGGTGGTGCTTCTCGTAAATGGCGGATCAAACATACATCAATGTGGAAATTCTAAGAATTATATGCTTTAATCTTTGTATATTTTTATATATTTTATCCAGATGTACTCGCCTACAAAATGTAAAATTATGAACAGAGTTACTCAAGTCATCTTGGGAAATTATATTCAGATCACAATATATAAATCGTAAAATAACAGAATATTGCAATGTCCGTTTTTTTCCAATATCATGCAGCCCCAATTAGAAGGTCTAAAGCTTTATTTTTCCCCATCTCAACTCTATGGAACACAACTCCTAATTACTGATAAAAATTAAACAAAACTTATAAAATAATGTGCGATCTTCTTTTGGATAGCTGCTAGTCACATAATGTTCTTTTTCTGTCTTCAATACACAAAGAATAAAATTCTGTAAAAAAATATTATAAATTAAATAATGCCAAATAACAGTTATGACAGGGAGAAATTATTAAATATATATTTATTTTGGATTAACAAAAGCTATTAATGCTTACAGTTTTCTTAATTGACCAATTACGGAGCCTAGTCAGAGAAGATGTCAGTTAATTCAATGCTAATTTTAAAAAACAAAACACTGTGTGGGAACAAAAGCTCAGCCCATTTAATGTCATTCACAGAACAAAACAATAGGCTAAATCCATTTAGAAAAACATGTGGGATTACATCTACCATCTAGATTTAGAAAATTTTATTTTAATTCATTCCACCAATGCTATTAGTGGTTTTAACAAAAAAAAAAAAAAAGATAATTTTGAGACGACAACAGTACTGGAACACAATGCAAAAATTACCATAAAGCTAAATAAGTGAATGTACAATAAACTAAATGCTAAATAAATCAGACACCAGACTGCAGTGAGCAAGTTCATACACTCACATAGTGTTGGCCAAAATATTGATAATAAAAATATTGAAATATTTAAAATAATACAATTTTGCTTATAATTAGTATTGATACTGGCTTTGCTCTCTCTCTCTATCTCTCTCTCTCTCTCTCTTCTCACCAGAAGGGAGATGAATGATTAATAATAATACTAACATTAAGATTCAAACACTTTTGTTGTGATCAGAAAATAAGACGAGATTGCAATAATTTAGGTTTTTGTAATGTATTGGACTTGACATACCTGGTATAAGGATTATATGGTTTAGTAGGCCTGTCAATTTATCGATATATCGTGCATCACTTGGAGATGACCTCAATCATTTTTGCCATAGCGATATACATTTACAAATTCACAAATAACACTAAACTATTTTACAATGCATTTACGTTCTACCTCACTGGTGACAATGCATATAATTGGGAATTTACCTAATATGACATTTAATAGTATACATAATAGGACATTTACCTTTTTAACATCAAATTATAAAATCTAAATAACCTTAAGAATGATAAGTATTTTAAGGGGTTAAGGCTATTTGCATTATTAAGCTGCAGTCACACTTGACTTTTCTTCCCATAGACTTCCATTCATACGCACGCGAATGCGTCAGACCGGAAACGCAGGGTCATGCGTTAAGTTTCGCATGTTGCTGCGGTGCAAAGTTCAAGCTTGGTGAACTCTGACCTGCGAAATCGCATCACTTGACTGCGTGAGACCAATTGAGGATCAAAACATGACCTCTCTGGACAGAAATTTAAAACATGGAGCAATCGCTCGCTTTTTTTAAAGTCTAGTCATTTTGTTTAATCCCGCCCTTATTCGCAGCGCCGTGCGACAGAATTTCGCACACACCAAGCCCAGTGTGACCGCAGCTTCATGCTGTTATAATTATATAATCAGTGGCATAAATTGATCTCAAATTGACAATAATATCGCTTAACGCAACAATTTCTGTGACAATATATCGCACAATCAAAATTTCTTATTGTGACAGGCCTGAGGTTTAGGTTTTTTATCTTTTAGTTAATTTATTTTTAACGTTGCAGAATTAGTTTCCCATGCATCGAAATAGGTTTTGAAATGACATTTTTCAAGGTATCATATATCGAAGTTGGAAATTGCAGTCTCATGACAAAACAACACTCACCATAAAATTACCATTACTATTCTATTCAAATATTTCAGGCATAAATAAACAGAGAAATAAACTTCAATTCAACTTTATTTTTTAGCACCTTTTTTTACAATAATTCCTTTTCCAAAGCAGCTTTAGAAAAAATGTGTGTTAATAAATTACAATCAATCAAAAAAATTTAATTAAGGCATCAGTATGGACAGTACAGCCATCAAGCAGTTGTAAGTAAAAATTATTCACCATCCTGTACATTTTTCTATTCTTTTTTAGATTTTTCCTAAATTATGTTTAACAGAGCAAGGAAATTTTCCACAGTATTTACTATAATATTTTTTCTTCTGGAGAAAGTCTTATTTGTTTTATTTCGGCTAGAAAAAAAAAGCAGTTTTTAAATTTTTTAAAAACATTTTAAGGTCAAAATGGTCAAACCCTAAATGCCTTCAAATGTCACTTTAAGCTGAATACTAGTGTCTTGATAAATATCTAGTAAAATATTATATACTGTCATCATGGCAAAGACAAACAAATCAGTTATTAGAAATGAGTTATTAAAATGATTATGTTTAGAAATGTGTTAAACTTTCTATTAAACAAAAATTAGGGGATAAACATACAGGGAGGCTAATAATTCTGACTTCAACTGTACATTGTTAATATAAAGTTATACAATATAATGTATTTTTTCAACAAATGTGAAATCTATTCTATTATTTTTCGTGTACCTCACCCACTGAGCTTCACATCAAGAAAAGTGCACACTTCTGCAATTAACATCTGATCTCCAGGCTGGCTGTCGTCGCATCTGATAAACATACATGCAGTTGTGTCCCAATCTGGTCCTTGTGCTGGTCAGGATGCTTGCAACCATTCAGAGCTCACAATAGCCCCTCACTGACATTCATTCATCACTCCTGGGGTGAGCAATGCATGCTATTAAAAGCCCTTCCTAACACATCCACACAATGAGGTCTGCATACAAATGGATTGTGTTCCATCAAAGGCTGCAGACAAAAATCACCCCCGCAAAGAAGACGCCACACACCCCTGCCAACATTCACGCATGCACACACAATAAAACACTGCATGTGGTTAACTAAACACAGGTTTGAAAAACCAAAGAAACGCTGCTTCAGGCTACGTTTACATGATAAACGATGTTGGCAAATTCAGAAAAGTTTTTCACTTGCATTTCTAAAAATAAAAAGTTTCACATATACAGGTGAAGTCAAAATATTCTTATTTTTTCAAGTATTTCCCTAATTATGTTTAACAGAGCAAGGAGTTTTTCACAGTATTTTCGATAATATTTTGTCTTCTGGAGAAAGTCTTATTTGTTTTATTTTGGCTAGAATAAAAACAGTTTTTAATTAAAAAAAAAAAACATTTTAATGTCAATATTATTAGCCCCCTTAAGCTATATATATTTTTTGATAGTCTACAGAACAAACCATCATTGTACAATGACTTGCCTAATTACCCTAACCTGCTTAGTTAACCTAATTAACCTAGTTAAGTCTTTAAATTGCACTAAGCTGAACAGTATCTTTAAAAATTTCTAGTAAAATATACTGTCATCATGGCAAAGATAAAATAAATCAGTTATTAGAAATGAGTTATTAAAACTATTATATTTAGAAATGTGTTGAAGAGAAATCTAATACAACATATTGCCTCAAATCAAGTATATACAACTTTACTGTATTAAGTGTGAAGAAAAGAAAAAAAAACACTGTCTCTGTCATTTTCACTTTTCTTTAGGGGTTTTTAACCCTTATTTTATAAGACAGTGTAGAGAGCAGACAAGATTGATTGGGGAGCACTGCTACCTCAGCGCTATGTGTCGATGCTATAACGTCAAAGCTATTGGCACCGACTAGAATTACAACTTCAACTTCGATTTTGACCTTGACAGAATGAATCAAAATCATCTCACATCTCAATTTCAAGGACTCAGAGAACGGACTTGCGTTCTCGTGGAGATCGATCTTGCCAGGTTACCTCGGAAGAATGAACTCCGGAGACTGCGGAAACACAAACGTGTCCTGTGAGGAATGAGATGCTGCGTTCTTCCTGATGGTCAAATGACCTTCACGCGTTTTTAATGGAAAATTATTTAAAGATTACAGCATTCATAAAGCGATTTCTTTTTCATGCACAAAAACCTTAGAAATATACTTTGCACAATACAAATAAAACCGCTTTTAATAGGAATTTCGGCAAATAAACGCCCTTAATTTTCATGTTAATGTTTATTTTTGCCATCTCACTTATAAAAACTCCTGAGTTAAAGAAGTTATACCTCTGAACTTTAATAATAAAAATATATAGAATGTTGCTCTTCCCACCTCCTTTATTCAGCCACAATGACATCTGGGACTTCTCAAGCGAGTTCGGTGCTCAAGTCTACATCGACGCATCATCAAATATCAAGAACGCATACGGGAACTTTCACTCCGTTCTTGAGGTCTTGAGTTTTGGATCTGAACGTTGGCGGTTGATGATGACGTTACACAAGAACACAAAGACGCAAGATCGATGAAGAACGCATATTGAGAAACAGCCAAGAACCAATGGCAGTTCAAATATATTTACCAGCCAGAATGTTAACTTTGGCAAATGTTTGACCTAAATTTCCACAAAATTACATCCCAATACTTTGTTCTTTTATTTAAAAATATATTGGCACATGGCTGTGAAAACTAGACGGGTCATTCATACAAAAATAGATTTGACGTCATCCAAAAACCCAAACAATTTCGGAGATGAACCGCATTAATATAATGAAAGATTAAATCAACCATTTATTTTAATATGTGCCAATGAATAGTGCAAATTTAAAGCAGGAATGTGGTGCAATTAGGTTTACTTTTTCTTCTTTAGTGCATCATTACTGAGCCTAGAGTCACAGAACACAGGAGGCAGCGCTGC
The DNA here is from genome assembly GCF_903798145.1 of Danio aesculapii. Classification (NCBI taxonomy): domain Eukaryota; kingdom Metazoa; phylum Chordata; class Actinopteri; order Cypriniformes; family Danionidae; genus Danio; species Danio aesculapii. The sequence continues at coordinate 16,032,693 of NC_079452.1, forward strand.
ACGACTGCGTAACGAGAGCAAGGTGGCCCTCCAGCAATCTGGAGAAAGACGACACTTTTTGTTTACCATTTCAGATGCTTGGAAAAGTGCGGCGCGACTCCCACTCGAACAACGTTTTACGAGCTCAGCTTTTGCTTGAACTTACTGGATGACAACAGCTGGGTTGCGCAACGCCAAATTCAGTGTTTTTAATGTGCATGAGAGATTCAGATAATAATGATAATCATGTTACTGCCAGCAGCAGTTTACAAGAACACACAGGACGCTGCTTTTTCCAAGTATTCACAATAAATAGTTCATTCACGCCAAAACTTGTGTTCTGATCAGTAAAATCAACGTGCTAAATCAGCGAGGCTGGGCAGTTTGTTCAGTTTAATTAGTGAAGGAACTCATTTGTAAATGAATTGTATAAGAAATAAACTCATTTGAAATCAAACTTTTCCTCGAATTTGCAGTTTTCATCACACATCTGAAAGGAAAACACTCCCACAGTGCATGGTGCCAGTCATTAAAGAAGCTATAAAAGCCAAAATTGACATACTGAGCCAGGAAATCTACAGTCACAGCTGACAAAACAGGATTTGATCAAATAAACTATGGAAAAAACCAAATAAAACATGCTTGCCTCAACAATGAAGAACACTGAAACAAAATGACTTTTGTTCAACCTACTCATTTAAAATATGCTGAAACAACACAATTCTCGAGTTTTTCAGTGGGAATTTAATTGTTTTGTCATCAATCCACTTCAATTTGTAAAAACTAATGTTAACTTAATTCCTTCATGTTGTCTAAGCACCAATCGATTAAGGACCAATCCCAATTCTACCTCTTAGCCCTTCCCCCTCATTTTGGGCATTCACGTGAAGGGGTAGAGGTGTCCCAATTTTCTTTAGCTTGAAGGCGTAGGGTTAAGAGATAGGGCTAGATGGCCCTCAAAACGGAGATTTTTCAGGACCACACTCGAAACCTGGGAAATTTTTGTACCCCTTGAATACACTAATTTACAACAGCAGGCTACACATGGAAGACACACAATTTAGTATTTTTATCATTATTCTGAATTTTAACAAAAAAAAAAAAGGCATATGTTTTAATACATTTAGAACTGCGTTCGTGTTTTACCATCATTCTTTTTGGAAAAAAAAAGCTAAAATAAAAACTGCAAAATCTATAATCCCTAATAATAACTCCTTTATATCAGTCCCAAAAAATTCTGACATTAGATGACACTCGAATACCCTGTCAGAAAAGTTTAGTGGCTGGGAATTACCTTTTTACAGTGTCTGCTATAATGTTATTGTTGTTTTCGTGTGTTTACATAGATGAATATGGCCACTGTGTAAATGCACAGCATAGCAACAATCTTATTGCCACATTAGATTGTTATGATAACATGACATATGCCTTCAGTGATTTCCTGAAGATAAATACCAAAAAATAACGCAAATGGAATAACTACAGCAGTCCCGATCGTCTGATCTCATATGAAGCAAGAGATCGCGATGACATATGATGACGTGTGCAAGTGTTGTTGTGTTGTCCCATTTCTTAGGGGTAAATTTTGAATCCCTTCCCCTTCACACTCGGTTTTAAGGGCCAAGGAGAAGGGGAAGGGGTACAAAAATAGAATTGGGATTGGACTTTTATCTTGCTGGAGTTTATGGCCGTTTCACTTTACTTCAGGAAGCATTAATGCCGCTCTGTAGGTCTATTGGAGACAATCATAAATAATCCTAGCAAATCTAATAAATGTTGGAGACATACTTGTTGCATAAACACACTAAATCGCACTTCTACCACATTTTTATTTAATATCAAGATCACGATTTTCTCACGATTCTGTAATGTAAAATAAAGATTAATAGAAGTAGGCTATTATTATTGGTATTTCCCGAACATATGGTAAAACAATGATATTAGGCATTTGTGTAGGTCTACTGTTGGTTAAAATGCTACATTTTGAATTGACTTGGAATGGACTTGAACAGACTTTAAATGTGTCCTGGTCATTAATGTACAGTATAGTTACATCAGAATACAACCATTCATAATTCTGAAATTGATTTATTGTGTTAGAGACATGTTTGCAATCTGTCATTGACAACATTATTAGACCATTTTTACTGGTAAAAATCAGACATTTTTCATTATCTGATTCCCTCTTGCATTAAATTGTTAATGCAATGTTACACATTTTTCATGCACAACACTCTGGGTTTGCTATGAAAGAAAAAAACATAAAATACTTGTCGTAATCAGAACTCTAAAATGCGATATGATCAGCTAAATGACGTTTGCGCTTTCGGTTTCACTTTTACTGCTAAGTGCTGTTCATGTCATGGCAAATGATCGCTTTGTGTAACAAAATGAACGTTATTTTAGCACTTTATTACCTGTTATTCACAGCCTATGCAGGTTCTGTATACTAAAGTAGAGCTCACATGTGATCTCGCGGCCGCAATTACATTATTACATGAAGACAGAAATTACAATTTTGGGTAAATTTTACCTTATAAATACAGTATGTACATAAAACAATGTGAAGGTCGGCGCCAATAACCTAGTGGTTAGTGCATTGACATATAGCACTAAAGTGCTCACGGCGACCCGAGTTCGATTCCTGGCTTGAGGTCCTTTGCCGATCCTTCCCCTCCCCATACTTTTCTGTCTGTAAATCTCCACTGTCCTGTCATTAAAGGTGAAAACGCCTAAAAATAATAAATAAAAAAATAAATACAAATAAAAAAAACAATGTGAAGACTTGTGCAACCACCTTTATGCTTCTCTCCTGAACTTGAAAATATAATTGGCTGAATCCTACAAATGCTGGATTAAGATTGTGTGGGGGTCGAATCGAGATTGTGATCTTTTTTTGATTAATCATGCAGCCCTATAGAATATTATCATACATTTTAACATACAGAAAAAGAAAGTAAACAAGGATCCAAAATGATTGTGACAATTATTCACCCCCAAATATATAGTATTACGAATTTTACACAAGTTGTTGATCACAACAAAGTTTTAGCCTAAGAGCCATCGAGAATAGAAAAAAAAATGCTTATTGTTGAGCCTGAATGTGTCATGGTTATATAACGTATGACTGCAACAAAATAAAAAAAGTGACATATCAAACAGCTGAGGAAACAAAATAAAAGCCAAATCTGAGCTTCCATCAGCTTCAGAGATCTAACAGCAAAGCATCAACAACACACAGACAAAAAGCCCAGTGTGATTTTAACACATTCCCTTTGTCTCCTGCAAACTACAACAACAGCACCTGGTAGAAGCGAAGGAGTAATTCCCATCCCAGCTACATGGGAGGGAGAAACTGAAGGTTTCGATAGATGCAGCCGTCCTGTATTCAGTTAGCAGGAAGAGCTCAGGGCTGCGCAGAACCTCTGCAGAACTTTCCCGACCGGGTTATAAATCAGATCTGAGGTCAACAACACTCTAGCAGCAAAAGACACACACACACACCTCTCCCTGAAAATAACCGCATGCTTGAGGAGATATCAGGTAAACAACCGAGGATACAAGGAGTCAAATGTTTAAGAAAGAAAAAAGAGAAATACAATAGGGTCATAATATTGATTCGCAGGTAAAATGATTCTCAGATTCTCTCCAGTAATGCTGATGCGTGCATATATTCAGAAGCACCGCTGTAACGCTCTAAATGCATCAATTAGAACACACAGAGATTTCATTATTTATTTCGCTGCCATTATTTCTGGAATTGAAAAGAATCGTTTCATAATTGGTTATATCATGCCTCCGGGCTCAGCTCTCATTGGAAGAGCATGCCATCAGAAAGACTATTGGCACACACACGTACAATATAAACAAATAAATAAATAAAAGAGCAAAAATGCCTCCAGGAGAAGGGCAGCTGTGATTAGGTTTAAAGAAAACACACAGAGACAATCTAGGAAAGGTGTTGGAGCTTCTCCGTAAGCTTGACTTCCTTTAACACACCACAAGAATTCATGCGCATATTTTGGTTACTGTATAATCAACTGACACGTTTCACAACACTTGACGGTGGTGTTGATGGAGAGATACAAACTCATGATTTAAAGTGATAGTTCACTCAAAAAATTTAAATTGTGATTATTTAGTGAGTCTTTTCTTTCTTCTGTTGATCACGAATGAATATATCTTGAAGAAAGCTGTAAATCTATATTGACTTGCTTTTTCTACTATGGAACTCAAGGGTTACTGGTTTCCAGCAGTCTTTAATATACAGTGCTCAACATATACAAGTAAACTATATAAGTAATTTCATATTTTAAGTAGGAAGCTATACAATGTTATATTTGTGTGTATACATTAGATTAGTCAGTGCTGAAGCCAAATCTAGAGCTCATCTAAATAACTTACGATAACAGTCCAAAAACTAGTACACCCATATTTATATGTTATAGTAACATTTACAAATTTAAAAATGGGGAAAAATCAAGATAAGCAAAAATTAGAAAAATTTAGTTGAAATTTTGTAGGTTGTAATTTTTATTGCAATATTTAGTTTGAATTCAATTGTATTATCTTTCACTTTCTATATTTGTTTGCTGACTAAAATATTATTTTAATAAATGTATAAGTTTAACAAATCTGTTTTTTTTAAATGCACTGAAATACATTGCATTTCACTGAGAAATGGATAAAAATATTCATTTTCAAAATGGGATGTAATCTCAATTATGCCAAGCATTGTATCTTCATTTGTACTCATCAGAAGAAAGAAAGTCAAACTGGTTTGGAACAAGTGGAGGAGGTGTAAATAATGATGGAATTTTCATTTTGGGATGAACCATCCCTTTAACAAGCCTTTTTTTATTACCTAAAGAGTCATGCAATCGCTTGAACACTTGAAATCAATTCCTGATTACCATGTATAATAATCTGAAAGATCCTTAAATTACAGTCTATTTTTCTTTAATATATTTTTTCTGTCCATTTTACTTACCCAAACTACTAAAATCATATCATATTACAAATATAAATTCATGAAAAAGACATAAAGGAAAAGTGTGTGATGTTTTCCAACTATAAATTATACCTGATCCATAATCTATTTATCTATCTATCTATCTATAATCCCCAATTATTCAAACTAGCATTATAGGTTACAATAAATTTACAATAATAAAATAAAGAAACCAAACATATAGTGATAAACAAACGTATATACATTGACTACGGATAGATTCAGACACGTTATCTGAGAGAATTAACGTTAATGTTGATTGAGGTTTAGCTTTCCAATACAAAAACACAGATATAAATAGTGAAGTGAACTTATAAAGGCAGAATGACAGTCATTTAAGATTTTATATTCAAATAATTTAGTTTCTGTTCTGTCAAATGGTCTAAATAATCATAACATGTGACATGAGCACTTTAAATGGTGTTTACTATACTAATGATTTTAAATTGACATTATTTATAAACCAGGAATTTTAAATAAAAACACATTTAAGAAGAGAAACGCGTGTGTGTAAACAAAATAGCCCAAGCTTGAAACAGGGTGAAATATTAGTGCGCACATACCTCAATGTATCCGGCTAGACTCGGAACAGCGATCGCCAGAATAAGCACAGATACGGCGGGGACTGGACCCATCTTCCACGGTCACTCTCTGCAGGGATTTGTGCTAAAATTATCCCGCTGTGGACTGATTTTCGAGGCTATGAAACGGAGAAGAGCTCAGTAAACGGTCCTCGGGCGGTTGTAGTGTGCGTCTCTGTGCTGTGTTTTCCTCACTGTGTGCGTTGATCCCGCTTTCAGCGCGCGTGGAATGTTGCGCGTGTCCGACAAACTGCCGCTGCACGGGATCGAGCGGTAAAACATGAACAAGCGCGCCACCGGCCGACTGAACGAGGGACCGACCGGAAATGAGGTCATCAAGCTGTCAACTACTGTTTTTTTTCTCGCTGGGTGTGTGTCTGTTACGAAATGGGTAGATAATTGGCGTCAACCTCTTTCCAACATAAAGACTTTGGGGTTATAGTAAAGCTCCTATCTATTGTAGACTATTTGGTTATAGTGATGTTATAAGAAGAAAATATGAAACAGTTTACTTTGCTTAAAGTAGGCTACTCTGTAAGAAATCATACAAATTTGTATTTTTTGTTTCCACACTACTGAATATATGCTTTATCCATGAATTTATTGTAGGTGAGACTGATTCAATAATCTTTTTATACACATCAAAGAAATTTGGTAGGATATGAAAGACATAGGAAACATTTTGTTATTCATTCATTCATTCATTTTCTTTTCGGCTTAGTCCTTTCATTAATCTGGGGTCGCCACAGCGGAATGAACTGCCAACTTATCCAGCATATGTTTTACGCAGTGGATGCCCTTCCAGCTGAGAAACATCTACACATTCACACAGATACACTACAGACAATTTAGCTTACCCAATTCACCTATAGCGCATGTCTTTGGAAACCGGAGCACCTGGAGGAAACCCACATGAACATCGGGAGAACATGCAAACTCCACACAGAAATGCCAACTGACCCAGAAGAGGCTCAAACCAGCAACCTTCTTGCTGTGAGGCGATTGTGCTACCCACTGTGCCACCGTGCTGCCCGGTCAATAATTATTCATTCATTTTCTTTTCGGCTTAGTCCCTTTATTAATCCAGGTTTGCCACTGCGGAATGAACCGCCAACTTATCCAGCACATGTTTTACGCAGCAGATGCCCTTCAAGCTGCAACCCATCTCTGGGAAACATCCATACACACTCATACACAACGGCCAATTTAGCCTACCCATTTCACCTGTACCACATGTCTTTGGACTGTGGGGAAACCGGAGCACACAGAGGAAACCCACGCGAACGCAGGGAGAACATGCAAACTCCACACAGAAACACCAACTGACCCAGCCGAGGCTCGAACCAGCGACCTTCTTGCTGTGAGGCAACATCACTACCTACTGCGCCACTGTGTCGCCCCGGTGAATAATTAACGATTAATTAAAAATTTGTTTGTTTAGGCAATCTTCAATGAAATTCTGCTTTTTTTTTTCTTTTCTTTTTTGCTTTATTAACAAGAACCAGCATGTACAGTTTCATTATACAACAAAATCACTTCACATTCCTTAACCAAAAGGATTAAATGAGAAAAGAAGAAATTAAGTTAAAAAAAATAATAATAAAGAAAACATAATTAGGGTACATAATTATCAAATTACGTTCAAATATATAACACATATTTTTCCAGTTTTAGTCATTAACACAAGTTATTAAATGCACATTTAGGACAGAAAATACAAACATTTTTGTGCAATATAATAACCATTTTATTTGCTTTTCTATTTTTACCCTTAGAAATCCCTTTTATATACATTTCAAAATCTTTCTATCACGAAAAATTCTGCTTATTTGCTTCTGTGTTTGGAGTGGTGCCCATTTTGTTGAAGTCAACCTGAAGGTTTGCATAGCAACTTACAATTTTTTTTTATTTTAATTTTTTTTATTGCATAACAAAAACAATAGCATACAAAAAAAAGACTCAGTACTGGGGAACACCTATGCACACTCCTCCATACACACACTACGGCCAATTTAGTTTATTCAATTCACCTATAGCGCATGTCTTTGGACTGTGGGAGAATCCGGAGCACCTGGAGGAAACCCACACTAACACGGGGAGAACATGCAAACTCCACACAGAAATGCCAACTGGCCCAGTTGGAACTCAAACCAGCGACCTTCTTCCTGTGAGGAAACAGTGCTAACCACTGAGTCATCGTGCCATTCCACTACATCAACGTACTGAAATAAAAGTCAACTTCTGGTTCATGTGGACTTCAACCAAAATGCTCTCAAAATTAGACTCAATTCTGTTTACAAATGTCTTAGAAAAGCCCAGAATGTCACTCAGCTTGACATCCCCACGAGGACAGATACACAGATCTACAGGTAGTTAATGTAAAATCAGTATCAACTCCACATGATCTTTTTTCTGCTTGCTGTTATAACACAATGCCCCGTCTGCTTCCCCATCACTCCGCATTTACACAATCCAATAGTCAATAAATATGACAGAGACGCTTTAAATGTCATCTGCTGTGTGTGTGGATGAGTATCTTGTATTACCCAGCTTGTGGGGACATTGGGTTTGCACAATGTGAGGAAGACCAGGTACAAACACACTGTGGTCAGTATATTGATGCAAGTAAATTTTGATGTTGTGTGGACAATATTTTGGTTCATAAATGGCTCAGAGTTTGAAGTCCATATACAGATATATATATATATATATATATATATATATATATATATATATATATATATATATATATATACTCACCGGCCACTTTATTAGGTACACCTGTCCAACTGCCTGTTAACACAATTTTCTAATCAGCCAATCACATGGCAGCAACTCAATGCATTTAGACATGTAGACATGGTCAAGACGATCTGCTGCAGTTCAAACCAAGCATCAGAATGGGGAAGAAAGGTGATTTAAGTGACTTTGATCGTGGCATGGTTGTTGGTGCCAGATGTGCTGGTCTGAGTATTTCAGAAACTGCTGATCTACTGGGATTTTCACACACAACCATCTCTAGGGTTTACAGAGAATGGTCCGAAAAAGAAAATATCCAGTGAGCAGCAGTTCTGTGGGCACAAATGCCTTGTTGATGCCAGAGGTCAGAGGAGAATAGCCAGACTGGTTCCAGCTGATAGAAAGGCAACAGCAACTCAAATAACCCCTCGTTACAATCGAGAAAGGCATCTCTGAACGCATAACATGTCCAACCTTGCGGCAGATTGGCTACAGCAGCAGAAGACCTCACCGGGTGCCACTCCTGTCAGCTAAGAACAGGAAACTGAGGCTACAATTCCCACAGGCTCACCAAAATAAGACAATTGAAGATTGAAAAAATGTTAATAATGAGCATTGGATTCTGTGTATTATTAGCTTCCAATAAAGTTAATAAATACAATTGCCTAATTAAAGGGATAGTTCACCAAAAAATGAAAATTTACCTACTATTTATTCATCCTCAAGTGGTTTGAAACCATTTTGAGTGTCTGTCTGTTAAACAACAAAGGAATATGTTTTGAAGAAAGTTAAAAATGGGTGAGCGCTTCCATACTGGGAAAAACAAATGCTGTGGAAGTCAATAGTCATAAATTTCCAATATTTTTATTCAAAATATCATCTTTTGTGTTCAACAGAAGAAAGACAGTTAAACAGATTTGGAACAAGTGTGAGTAAATTATGACAGAATTTTCAGTTTTGGGTAATTAATCCCTTTGACTTTGCATGTATCTATTTTTCTCATAAACATAAAAATATTAATGACAAATAGTATTTTGTGGTGGTGCAATATGCTTGCACTGTTTGCAGAAGCGGAGACAGATTAGATAACATACTGCATGGTAGACACAACAATCTTTTTTTTTTTTTTTTTGCATTTACTGTCCCATTGAATTTCCCAGTACTTGGTTGCAGCTGGAAGGGCATCCACTGTGTAAAACATATGCTGGATAAGTTGGCGGTTCATTCCGCTAGGGCGACCCCTGATAAATAAAGAGACTAAGCCAAAGGAAAATGAATGAATGAATGTCACATTGAAGCCACTGATGAGCTTCACGCTGTTCTCTGACAGATACAAGCATGTTCTTTGTCATGGACAGGTCATGTTATAACTTGAAGCTATTTGTAGGGACACAGATGAAAGCCAGTACATTCCTGGAGTACTTTACCTTCACATTCTTTGTAATCTTACATTTGAGATCACCTTTTTATAATTACATTATTTTCTATACTGTTAATGTAATTTCAAATTCAATAATTGAGTTTAGCAATTAGATTTTCAACTGTATGGTTCAATTCATTTAGTTTTTGCAACAAATAAAATATACAAAACTGATTTTTTAAGAATAAATGAAATGCTAGTAAAGTGGGCGACATGGTGGCTCAGTTGTTAGCACAGTTGCTCACAGCAAGAAGGTCGCTGGTTCGAGTCCTGGCTGGGTCAGTTGGCATTTCTGTGTGGAGTTTACATGTTCTCCTGTGTTGGCGTGGGTTTCCTCCATGTGCTCCGGTTTCCTCCACAGTCCAAAGACATGAGCTGAAATGAGTATACTAAATTGACCGTACTGTATGTGTGTGAATGTGAGAGTGTATGGATGTTTTCCAGTACTGAGTTGCAGCTGGAAGGGCATCCGCTGATTAAAACATGTGCTGGATAAGTTGGCGGTTCATTCCGCATGTGCTGACCTCTAATGAATAAAGGGACTAAGCTGAAGGAAAATTAATGAATGAATGCTAGTAAAGTGTTTACTTTCATGTATGTTTAAAATATAGGCTTAAAATCATATTTAATTAGTAATTTGGGGCTGTACTGTTATTCAATATTTAATTTAATATGCAATAATTCTTATTTTTTATTTTAATTGGTGTCTAAAGTAGGCTAAATTATTGCACAATTGTATGGTATTCTCAATAAATCAATAAAAATAAACAAATAAATAAATTCGGGACACACTAACATTTGAAACACTTTAATTGTTATAAAAAGCGTCTTGACCAATTATATAGCCTAATGTTAATAAACATATGTCAGAATCAGAATCATTATTGCCAGTTATGTTTACACATAGGCTACAAGAAATTTGTTTTCGTGACAGAGCTTCTACAGAATTACAGAGACAGGACAAAAAAAACCCAGAAAATAAATATATTTAAAAATAGATGTAGTAAATGCAAATATACAAACTGACAAGTGTATGTACAGGTATATTTCTATACAAGGTTATATGTACAGCTGATATGTTCAAATTGTTATGTAAAGTATGTTGTTGAATATGTAAGTGTATGTACTTGTCTACAGTTTAATGTTTAAGCGGTTCTTATTCTATATAAAATACTTAGTAGACCGTTTTTAGTAGTAACGTCATTTACGTGGAAACGCCATTTTAACACAACAGAAACCTGCATGTCGAGTTTGTATCTGTCTAAAGGAAAACAGAGACTGCGTTTAAAAATCTAGCAAGCACCCTTTCTAGACATCATCATCAGCCCATTGGCGCGTTCTCAAAAGATCCCTAAACGTGTGGCCTAAGTAGGGAGTACACTAAAATCTGAAACACCTCCGACGCCCGCGTAAGGTGAGTTTCTCCCCGCACAGTAACACTCATCGATACCCATTTTAAACAATCATTTCCTGCTTAAGATACACCTAAACGACGTTTTATAACAGTATTACTGCATCATTCACCATACTTTTACTCATTTGTAGTTTAGATATGGGTTTAAATGTATTTTGTAGTTAATGTCCTCACCTGGACTAGTATCGCCTGAATTAGTCACTCCCAGTGTAACGCCAATCTCTCCGGAAATATCTTCTCATCTCACAGGTAGACGACATAATCTTTACTCTCTGTGGAAGATATCTTGTTTTAATCCTCCAGGTGCTTTTGTTTAGCATTTAGAGTTTGTTTTAGGATTTCGTTTCGAAGAATTCGTTATATTTATTTATTTTTATTTAGTTGCACTTGTTATGGGCGTGTTGTTTTCTACACTCGTCTGATACAAGCAAAATAGCCAACCTGTTGTACTTTTCCGCTCAACATACGTAACTCGCCTTATTTTGTCAGCAGAACTGTGAGGAGAAAGGTGTGTTGATTTTGATTCTGTTGGTGGTTTCTCAGAAATGGACCCTATGGATGGAGGAATGCGTTACACTCCTGGTCCCACGGTAAGATTCATCAGGCCTTCTGCCATATTAATAACATTATTGTTCAACCTGTCAGACACCCATAAACATTTAACAAAAATATAAATTCTGTCGCAAAAGCTGATTGTCTTTTTGTGGTATGAATGCATTTCCTCCGGAGTTTCTAGACTTGAGGTTAATAATAGTGTGACTTCCTCAAAGTTATTTGTAATTATTTAGGTTCTCACGCTAACTGAAAACTCAAAAATTGTGTTATCCAGATTTCAATTGTTTTAAAATATATATTAAGTTATTGAAATTCACTTACTTTTTATAGTGTCTTTAAATTGGTCTAGTTAACAGCTTGGTTGCTTCAAAAACTACATAAAAGTCTGTGTTGGTAATGTTCTAGGTTTCAATCTTGAGCTTGAAGATTGAATAGTAGATCATAGGTGTAATGACAGCTTGCTACTGCTACCAAATCTGTAAATTCACTTGGGTGTGTTCACAATTGTTTAGTATTCTTCTTTCATTTGGACCAAACTCAATGAACTCAAAAGATGCACTTGGTCCTGGTTTGATGCTCATTTACACTATCATTTTGTAATTAAAAACCTTAATATTGAAAATAGTGATAGGCAAAAATTGTAATTAATTGTTATTAATCAGATCCAAAATAAAGTGTGTCTAGTGTCTATCGTGTGTGTGTGTGTGTGTGTGTATGTATATATATATATATATAGAGAGAGAGAGAGATACATACATACACACATACACACACACACACACATATATATATATATATATATATATATATATATATATATACACACACACACACACACACACACAGGCATGCATATATTTGGGAAAATGTTTGTTTAGATATGTAATATGTGTATATGATACAAATGATATATAAATTTAAATAAAATACTTTGTATGGATTAGTTTCTACCACATATACATAATAATTATATATAATACACATACATATATTATGTCAAAGCAAACTTTTATTTTGGATGCGTTTTAATCTTTTCCCAGCATTAATTTAAAACAAGCAAACAAAAAAAGCTTTAAGATGCAGGGCTAGGCAAAATGACAAAATTCACAATAGAATTGTACAAAAGAAACGCGCTCATATCCTGATAACTTTATATATTTGAGCAGTATCACATGATTAGCATTGAGATATGGCTGTTTATCAGCACTGGTGGGAGGCGTGCGCAGCCACATGCCTTAGTGTCCCACCAGTGACGATATACAACCATATCGCACTGCTACGAGTGTGTTGTTGCGTTTATACAACAGTTCAAATAAGGAGAGTCCGAAAAGAATCAAATAAGGAGAGTCCGAAAACCCTTTTGTATGAGGAACTACTTCCGGCATTCATTCACATCTGCAGCTGACGTCAAAACAGCAGCAACCGTTGCTAATGCACCAAAGTCACTTTAGAGCTAGTATTTGAATAATTCTCATGTGTAATGTCTAAAGTTATACCAAACAGGTGATTTTGCTGACATTTTAAGATTTTAAGGCTGAACGGCATGAAATGCCATCAGTCTACAGAGATTTTCGAATATTTTTCTGTTGCAATCAGAAGATTACAATAATTAACCCCAAAAAAGCCAAAGCAATGCAATTGTAACCAGATTGCTGCTGTGTTTGTAATTAGCAAAAACACTAATCAAATGCAGGCATTTCTTCTTTCTTTCTTTTTACTGAACTAGTCTGCATTAACAAAAACAGGAGACTCATTAAAAACAAACAGATGGCCAACCAAAAGTTACTCATGCTTCTACAAAGAGTGGCCAACACAAAATACATACAATTCTAATATGCGAGTCCCATCTTACACTCAACACTACAATTACAATTACCTATGGTATTAATACAGCACTAAAACATACAAGAGAGAGAGAGAGATCGACTTAGAATGTCACTTACCAGTTCAATTATGATTTGATCAGCTGTAGTTAGAAACTATGCTGAGTTTTTCCTCCTCTAAGGGTGTATTATACGGTCTCTGTCATCATCTTGTGGATGGACAACATCAGCCATCTTTGCTCTGCTTAATGACAGGCTGATGGATGCCAATGCGCTGAATCTTCGAAATGATAAATATTCAAAATAGGCACGGTCCTTATAAATAAACAACATAGTTGCAATCTAAACGGCTACATTCTCGCCCGAAAAAGCCTCAAAAGTACGTTGTTGTCTAACAGCTGCAATATTTGTCAAACTATAGTGAGTTGAATTTATCTGCTGTCACTCTAAGTGGACGAAATAATACACAGGGGTGAAGAGACTGTATGAGTTCTAATGTTGCAGAATATCACACAACTATCAGCCAATCAGATTCGAGAACCAGACAGAACTGTTGTTGAATAGTTTTATATATATAGATAAATATCCTGATAAGTACATGTTGATATACTTATATCATGATGACTTTCATGATCAGTTGATATTAACCACATGGAAAAGATAACTTCTTTCTGACTTTTTACATGCTCCAGTAAGTATTCATTCATATATGATTATTTTTCTCACTCAGAACATCTATGCAAATGTTTGATTAAGAATGTAGATATAGATAGATATATAAAATATAATTTATATATAGATATATAAAAAATTATTAATGGATCATAAAACACTTTTTAAAGAGTATGTATTACAGGCCCAACATAAAATATTGCAACATAAAATGCAAACATTGTACTTTCAAGCTTTTAAGCTTGCAACTTTCTGACCGTGCTATTATTCACATTTCCGCCTGCATCCAGGCTGTCATCCAAATGATGAAAATGTATTACTGTAAACAATGTACTTTGTGACACCACAAGATAAACGATAGTGCAAAATCTGAAAGAAAAGGCTTTTTATTTAATCCATACAAAATATAGTAGTACACATTTGAAGTGGATCAAAAAAGCTTTTCAAAATTATACAAGGACAAGAATGGGTGTTCAATTGCTTGAAGACAACTTCGATGAATGGTTTTGATTCACTTTAAATGTTCTTCTATGTATCGTCATATTGCATATAGCCTTATATATATATATATATGATTTTACAGAAAATCCCAAAACATTGCTGTATGCTGGGTTAGACACTCTTGAACGTTTGTGCAGGATATGGTATTTGTATCAGTTAAAAACTCATGAAGAACTTAAAATAGTCAAAATAGCATCAGGAATATATCACACATACTCACATATACACACAAAGATCTGTTGCAAGGAGACAGACCTGTGTAGTGATCTTTAATAATCAATATCGTGATTATAACAAGAATAAACATGAGCTTTCTCTCATTTAGGGTGTATCTTCTTGTGACATATTGTACTATGTCTAACATCCATGTTGAATTCACATTTCATTTGATTCATGCCAGAGATTGATTGTAGTCAAATCTGCAATTCTCAATCTGCATATTTGGTCCAGACAAAGGTATGAAGGTAGCTTTAACACTTACTTGAATAAACTAATTTAGCAGAGCAATTCTACTTGATCCAAAACTTGCCAAGCATGAACACATCCTTAGTAAGTAAAGCACAGATGTTCAGCAGTCAGTCATTTTCGTTTTCTGTCCATCTCAGACTGTTAGCATGTATGAGGGATTTCCTTTCTATTGATCGTCAATAGAAGTTTCAGTTTAAGGCTTTCTGCTGACTGGATTAGCTGTGCTTCATTGCGGTCTCTGAGGAAAGAGTGTCAATGGACAGTCACAAGATAAAAGAAATGCTTCCAGTCTATAACGGCAGTTTATTGGTAATGATCATTGATAGCTGTCTTCTTAAAGGGGACATATTATACCCATTTTACAAGATGTAAAATAAGTGTCTGATGTCCCTGTGTATGTGAAGTTTCAGCTTAAAATACCTCACAAATAGTGTTTTATAACTCTTTGAAACTGCCCCTTTTAGGCTTTGATTCTAATTGTGCCATTTGGTGACTGTCGCTTTAAATTCAAATGAGATTGTGCTCTTTTCAAAAGAGGGCGGAGCTGCAAATGCCTATGTGTCAGCATAGTGTAAGATTAAAAATAAGACTAATGTCCTATGCTAATGAGAAGGAGATCATCACTAATGGGCGGGGCTTTCCTCTGATGACACGCACAAAAGGAGAATGTCAATCAAAGTGTTTCTGCAGTGTTTTTATGAAGTGCGATTATAAAAAATTAAATTAATAAATTTTTATCATTAGAAGCTGGTTATATTTACAGACTTTTGCCAGACAGCTGTGTTTAACCCCCCTTATAAACGTGATTTTTGCGTAATAGGTCCCCTTTAAAGTAGGTCACTCTTGGTGAAATATTTTTATTAATTTTATGGTGACTGATATGGGTCTTTCAACAGTCAGTGTTGATGCCAGTAGGGTATACTACTGGGTATAATAGGACATAAAACCATACAAGTATTACCAAAGCTGTAAATAAAACAGATTATGAAAAATGTTCATTAGATAATTCAAGACCAGTTGCTATTCACTGTGCTAGCTGACTTTTGGCTTGTAGAAAATCAAAAAAAAAGTTTACATAATATGTAAAATGATATAACAAAATGTTCAGAACTGTTTTCTGGAACCTTAAAATAGCCATATGCATGTATTATTGATACATATATTATTACACTATAAAAACAAAAAGCTAAGGTAACTCAAACTGTTTGAGGAAACCGATTGCAACAAACCATTTAAATTCATAAACTAATCCTAATGAGTATTGTGAACTTAAACCATTTGAGTAAACAAAACAATTTGAGCACAATAAATGAAGAGAACTCAAACCAACTGAGTACTGTAAAACCCAGTAAGTTAAGGCAACTCAAACCCTTTGAGGAAACCGATTGCTGCAAACCATTTGAGTTATAAAACTAATCAAAATGAGTACTGTGAACTTTCTCCATTTATGTTGAAATAATGAGGTATTTAATGAACTCATTACCTTCAACACTGAGTACAAAACTCTTTTCAAGTGAGTAGAATTAACTTCAGGAAATTGAGTTAACCACTCATTTCATTTGATAAAGTTGACTGTTGGGTTCTACAGTGTACATTTTACATTCAGTCATTGAGCAGACGCTTTAGTCCTAAGTGACTTACAGTACAATTTAGGAGGCATTCAGTGATTCAACAAAAAGAGGCAATACACAAATATACACAAAGTGCTAATTACACAAAGAAACCATGTGTGCTCTGAAAATTAAATGCTAGTTAGGAGGGAGGAGTTGGTTTTGTTTTTTGTTTTTTTGAGAAAAGAGTGTTTCTACAGGTGGTACATCAAGCCCACTTACCTGTGTGAAGCACACTTCATAAATGCACAATGTTTTTTTTTTTTTTGAGAATGGAATGATTGCAAAAAGGTGTCTGGTGAAAATGTGCAAAACTAATGCAAGTGTTGGTTAAAATGACAGAGAGATGAAAGAGTGTGTTTTCTGCAGGTGGTTTGTGTAGCCTACTCGCCTATGTGAGGCACACTCAGAATTGTATAATGTTTTGAGGTTGTCGTGTGGTTTTGGGGGGGGGGGGGGTAATAATAATAATAAAATAATAATAATAATCAATTATTACTGATATTTATGTCAGCATAAATCAGCCAAGTGACAAGTTATTCAGGTGTTTTTAGAAATAAGCTAATTCCACCTTTCTGTCATATGAGGTGATGTGAAGAGGTCTGTCTCTTATAAAGGTTTATATAAATGAAAAGGCTTAATGTCCCTGCACATAGACTTTGATTTGACTTTAAGCTTTATTAATTGTGTTTGTTTAAAAAAGGTTTTGAACTGTTAAAATATTAACCTCACAGTAAAATAACTGTGTAACTTTACTTAAAGTGAGTGAGTGAGTTTAATCAAATTCAATTCAAGTTTTTTGTTTAGAACTTTTCACAAACTTGTCATTTCAAAGCAGCTTTACAAAAGGTGCAAGTTATTACATTACAATCAAAAACAGAGAGAGTTAAGGTGTTGAGTATAAGATTGACAGTGTATATATGTACACACTTAAGTTAACCTACAGTTATGCTATATATATATATATATATATATATATATATATATATATATATATATATATATATATATATATATATATATATATATATATATATATATATATATATATATAGCATAACTGTAGGTTAACTTAAGGTTAACTTAATATATATGTATATGTATATGTACATTTTAAAAAATGTGGTGTTTATGTGCACTTTAAAAACTATTTTGCTGCCTAAATCTAAAACTTTTCTAGTCATCTTGCATCAATCAAACAGACTAAAAATATTATATTATATTATATTGTATTATATTATATTATATTATATTATATTATATTATATTATATTATATTATATTATATTATATTATATTATATTAAACTTTTAAAAAGCAACTTAAAAATATTTGTTTTTATGGCTTGTTGTCGTTATTTTTTTTTTACAGTGTGTATAATACAATTCCAATGAAGAGATGTGATCGTTACAATAAT
Organism: Danio aesculapii; assembly: GCF_903798145.1. Lineage (NCBI taxonomy): Eukaryota > Metazoa > Chordata > Actinopteri > Cypriniformes > Danionidae > Danio > Danio aesculapii. Next base: position 16,050,883 of record NC_079452.1, read on the forward strand.
TAAGAAGAGTTTGTGTAGTTTGTATTGCTTAAGGCTTTGTGTTGTCCTCGAAATCCTCATGGTTGGCATCATCTCTTCAATTATAGTACAAAAGAAAGACAAGGTTATAGTAACACAGGATTAAAGTTAAAAACTAATGGTTTAAATTGATCTTGGGTTGAATGATAAGCATCACTGGGTTGTGATTTTGTGTGATGTGTTCACCTGTACGCATTCCACAGATCTGTTACGACACGCTTGCAACACTTGATTTTACTACGAAATGACACCTCCACATAGAAACTCTCAGTGAGAATATGACTCAGGGATATTCCACTCATGGTTTGGTTTTCATGCATGCTGTCATAGAATGTCAAAGCAGTTCATTCATTTACAAATGAAACTTTTAAAGCTGAATAATAATTCTAGTGACGCACACAAACACATTTTTGGCTTGGTTGACACTTTGGGACCTTAAAGCAAATGTAAAAATGAGTTGCAAAAGATTCCCTGTATCCAGTCAGTGGGACTTTCTGTCACGGCACATTTTTTGATACAAGTGAAAGAGAATATAGGTCAAGAATGATGTCATGTGACTCCAGCCTGTGATAACTGAGACAGTCAGTGGTTGTTAAAGACACAGTTATAGGTCAGTGTTCCACAGTGAGTTTAAAGGTTAAGTTCACAGAGTTAAACAGTTATGTAAGCCATTATTCAGCGAAGACGCTGTAAATTGAAACAGTGAAGGTTTTTACATTATTAAACATGATTACATTATCTTGTTTATATATTTTCTTTTAGTTTGTTTCTTGAGAAATGTTTAGAATAAGAAGGTTTGTCCGCATAAAACTGTGAAATGTGACATTCAGTGGAATTTGTTGTTCGTCTAAAGTCATATTTTGTTTACTGTATTCATATAGTTAAAAATAAATAACAAATAATCAAATATGATCAAGTTCTTTTATTTATATTTAGGCTCATTTATCATATAAAACCATTTTGTACATTATTTTAAATAACTATAAAAACTTATATTATGAAAAATATTGTTACCGTGAAAAACTCATACCATGAGATAAAACTTTGGTCATAACGCCCAGGCCTAATTTCCATGTTGGCTTTAAAAAAAAAAAAAGTATGCCTTTTTCAATTTTTAAAAAAAGCTTATGAATGAATCAGTGAGCGAGTCTAATGTATCTGCTTATTTATGTAAACTAGGGATGTCCCGATCAGTTTTTATTTTTTTATTTATTTATAATTTTTTTTGCCCTCGAGTCTGAGTTATTTAATTTACCAAATACCAAAACCCGATCCGATACTTCTAAAATAAAAAAATAATAAAAGAATAAGGAAGAGCGAAGAAACAGATCCAGATGTTGGATTGTTGACTTTATTTTAGCGTTCAACAACTCTGTTAACAAACAGAAGACTTCTGTGAGGTAGCTTGAACAATCAAGTAATAAATAACATCAATTCTACACTTTTGGACTTTAGTGCAACAGTAAATCTAATATAAAACAAATAGCACCTCAACTTAAAATACCTGGCAGGCAATCCCAAGTTTACCTATCTCACAGTTTGCTATGGCAATGTTATCGTCATCAACTTTATAATACCTCCAGACTACAGACATACTCGCGCTTTCCGCTTCAAGCTGCTTCCGTGTTCTAAGGAGGCGCACCCCTGCCGTAAAATGTACCCCCTCTGATATGTGCATTTATTAACTGAAATTGATAAAAAAAAAAAAAAATTAATAAAAGATTTAGGACACGAATGAGAGTGACTGAAGTGAGTTTCATAAATGGAACCGTTCTCAGATGGATAAATAATAAATTAAATAGATTGACTTTAAACACAATACCGATGATACCGATAAGTAAATTGTTAGATGGTTTAGTTTAAAATAGTAACAACAATTTTAGGTGCTCCATGCAGCCTAAATGTCTGTTTAAAACCCACCAAAGTGCCTAAATTTAGGCTACACTACTGTCAATATTATTATTTTACATTTATTTGTAAACCTAGTGCGTTTTAAAATGCGTTTCACTTCTTGTCCTTTATCCATCAAAATAATTATAATTTTACGTTTTAATCAATTAAGGGTCTCTGATTTTTGTTTTAAATGTAGACTGAGAATTTTAATGAAAGTCTATGAGGGGGTGCATTTTGCGGCAGAGGTGCATTTCTGCACAACACTGGCATTTAATCAATAGCCTTTCTGTAACAGATTGATGTCATGCCACACGCGTTGCTGTTTCAGTGTGAAGTCAAGAAAGAAGTCTAACCCTGTGTCACCGCATAACAATAGATGTGCTAAATACACATATTCAAGTCCTGATCGGGAAGTAACGCCCGATTCCGATCGAGTCTGAAAACCACGTGAACAGGCCTGATTTCCAGTCACGTGATCGGATCTGGAGATCCCTAATGTAAACAGTCTGGAAAGTTTTTAAGATCAAAGTGCATTGCTTTCTAACACTTCAGTGGGTTTGTATTGTCAACATTGTTGTGAAGCAGCATGTATCATACAAAACATTTATTCTGAAACTGTTTAAGGACTTCCATCAAAAAAAAAAAAAAAAAAAAAAAAAAAAAAAAAAATATATATATATATATATATATATATATATATATATATATATATATATATATATATATATATATATATATATATATAATCATATTCAAGCTGTGGCATGAATTTCTTGCATTGTATAAACTTTCTGTTTATGATGTGGGAATTGAAGAGAATTGTCACTGAGTGCCTGTGCTCTCAACAACTCAAAGCAGTGTTTTCACTAGTGACTATTTTAAATGGGTCTGTTTGGCATTTGCTTTATAAGCTCAACAAAAATATGCATTATGATTGGTTATTCTCAGTGCTGCAACAAAATGGATGTAAAAAGAAATCTGATACAGCATAAAAATTGACGCTTTAAATAATTTTGTGTTCAATAATTTTAAATTCAATCATTTTTCTTATGTTATGCTTTGATCACACATGAAGTGGCATGTTTTCTGTCTTTGTCTTACAGTTGTATGGTATTTATGACAAAAAGCTTTGTTTATTTCAAACCCTGATGGACATACTGTGCACTTGTTATGCTGATGTAGAGGAATTACATTGTTAAAATACTACATAATGTTCCTCATACTAAATAAAAACGTACCACTGAGTAATGTCCAGCTCAGACGATGTTAGCATTTAGCTATTCCAATGTTTTATCTTCATAGGGAATGAATCATTGAATGAAAACCCAAGAAATGAGGTGATGTGAAATGTAAATTATGAGAAAGCCAGAGTGTTTTTAATCCTTCAATCAATGTAAACCTATGGTTATAGACCTCAATACCGGAACCTTTTAAATGGCAAAACAAAGCCTCTATAGGGAAGTGATTTGAGGGTTCTCTCTTATATAATATGTGCTTATTCTGTCAAAAAATGTACTCTGCATTTTCTTTTTCTTTTGTTTTTCAGTCAGAATCAGTTTTCCATTGAGAATGTGCTGCAGTCGTTTTTTATTTCATTCTTCAAGCTGACTTTTATCTGGTCGATTTCAGAGAGATCAGAATTTACACATGAGTAAAGAGTCTTTTTTTTCTGTAGGAAAACTGGGACCAAGCTGTCACATTTTTGCCGGCGTCAGATCATAAAAAGATGGAGAAGAAAAAGGGCCCTGGGAGAATTGGATTCATTGTTGGTCTGGTGATCCTGGCTGCCGTTTTGGCTTTGATCATAGGGCTTGTGGTTTGGCATTTCCATTGTAAGTCAGAATTGCAGACATGTACAGCAAAACCTCAATGACTACGTTTACATGGGCATCAGTAATCAAATTTTTTGCCTTAATCTGAAAAAGTATGGAGCTAATTCAAATTCAGATTGTTTTGGCATATTATTATCTCCATAAATATGACAATAATATGATTAAGGTATTTACATGAATTGCTTTTTGAACGTTCCGTTCATGATCCCATTTTAAATGGATCCCATTCAGAACGCAGCAGCACGAGTGGTCTTTGATGAACCCAAAAGAGCACATGTCACTCCGCTACTCACCCGTTTGCACTGGCTTCCAGTTGCTGCCCGCATCAAATTCAAAGCTCTGATGTTTGCTTACAAAGTGACCTCTAGCTGTGCTCCTTCGTATCTGCTCTCACTTCTGCAGATATATGTGCCCTCCAGAAACTTGCGTTCTGTGAATGAACGTCGCCTCGTTGTTCCATCCCAAAGAGGGAAGAAATCACTTTCCCGAACTCTCACATTCAATCTGCCCAGTTGGTGGAATGAACTCCCTAACTACATCAGAACAGCAGAGTCACTTGCTGTCTTCAAGAAACGACTAAAAACGCAACTGTTTAGTCTCCACTTTTCCTCCTAATCTGCAATTGCCTCTCTGGCTATTCCACTAACTGAGCCCTCTTTCTCTCTCTCTCTCTCTCTCTCTCTATAAAAAAAAAAAAAAAAAAAAAAAAATTTCTACTAATGTTTTGCTTCTTAGACTTTTACACGCCTGAAACTTGTCTATAGCGCTTGTTCACTGCTGCTCTTATAGTTGTGTAAATTGCTTCCTTGTCCTCATTTGTAAGTCGCTTTGGATAAAAGCGTCTGCTAAATGACTAAATGTAAATGTAAATGTAAATGTAAATGTTATAGCACTTCATTTGATTAACGTCATTGCGTCACCTCGCTATCCACATTTCCCTCGGAGTTTCATTTTTAATTTGTCGACTTTAACTGCAGTTTGGCACTTTCATTCAGGAACATTTCATGCATGCCCCCCGTGACAAACCGAGGTATTGGAAATTGGAAATCAGCATACTCCACATGTCTTAATTAGATTTCTGTTTAGTTTGATAATGACTTTAGTTGGATTAAGGTAATCAAAAATAGCTGTTTACATGGTAGACTCTTACTCAGAGTATTGTCTTTGTAACGTTTCCTTTACTCACTTACTAATGCTGGGGTGCCCGACAGTACCTCACTGTCAAATAAGTTAAACAAAAAAATAACAATATAAGCAGGAAACCTTACAAAGGCCTGTTAAACTATTGTTCATACATAGACCCACAAGTTGTGATCACTGAGAAAAAACACTCAAAAATACTCTTTCATCTTTTCCCGCATCAATCATTTTTGAAAATTAAATTAGGAGTCAAAAACAACGAACACCGTCGGAGAAAACTGTAACTTCGTTAAAACAACAAACCGCAGTGTGAGTCTTCCATGACTGCCAGAGGCCCTGTATCACCTCCTTGTCTCTCTTCTGTTCTCGCTCTTACTTTTCTTCTCTATGACGCCATTCTCAGCCCTCTTATCAAGGAAAAGACGTCATCCATAATAAAAGTACCTACTGAAATGCTGAACTCAACCACAATTTTATTTATTTATTTTATTTATGACATCGTCACATCTTAATCGCGTTAAAATTTAATTATTGGTGTCCATGTAAACATACTCAGTGACAGTGTTGGTCATGTGTTCATATATCATTGCTTTCTGCAGTCCGGAAGGATTTGAAGTTACAGAAGATTTACACCGGCTCATTTAGGATAACAAATGAAGCTTTTGTGGACGCTTATGAAAACCCGCAAAGTCAAGAGTTTCAGAACTTGGCAGATAAAGTCAGTGCTCAGGTAAGAATCAAAGTAAAACTGCTTTATTTTCACATTGCGAGGATGACAGAAAATATTTTATGATTTTTAAAAACGTCTTCTCTTTTATATTTAGCTGAAATTGATGTACTCAGAATCTTCACAGCTGTCGAAATATTACGTCACTTCCAAAGTTCAAGCCTTCAGGTACGTCTGTTGTGATTGCTCACTTTTTTTGCTTTCTTTTTGGTCATGCACCTTCTCCTAATTGGTGTATATGAATTTATTTGAACTAAACTGAAACATTTCAGTTGTTTTACACTTCATGTCAATGTTTGAATAGAAAATGAAAAAGAAAGTAATAGTGAAAAAAATTAAAAATGGGTCGCACTTTACACTACCTGACAAAAGTCTTGTTGTAAAGTTGTAAGAGCAACAAATAATAACTTGACTTCTAGTTGATCATTTGGAAAAGTGGCAGAAAGTAGATTTTTCAGATGAATCATCTGTTGAACTGTATCCCAATCATCATTAACACTGCAGAAGACCTATTGGAACACAAATGGACCCAAGATTCTCACAAAAATCTGTCAAGTTTGGTTAAGGAAAAATCATGGTTTGGGGTTACATTCAGTATGGGGCGTGCGAGAGATCTGCAGAGTGGATGGCAACATCAACAGCCTGAGGAAACAAGACATTTGTGCTGCCCATTACATTACAAACCACAGGAGAGGGCAAATTCTTCAGCAAGATAGCGCTCCTTCTCATACTTCAACCTCTATATCAAAGTTCCTGAAACGATGGTAAAGGTGCTCCAAGATTGGCCAGCCCAGTCACCAAACATAAACATTATTGAGCATGCCTGGGGTAAGATGGAGGAGGCATTGAAGATGAATCCAAATAATCTTGATAAACTCTGGAGTCCTGCAAGAACGCTTTCTTTGCCATTCCAGATGACTTTATTAATAAGTTATTAGAGTCATTGCAGAGATGTATGGATGCAGTCCTCCAAACTCATGGGAGTCATGCACAGTATTAATTCTTTTTCCACTGCAGCATGACTTTATATTCTACACTGTACATTATTTCTGTTAAGTGACAACTTCTGTCTGAGCAAAGTCAGATTTTATTGTAAGTTCTTGCTGTAGTATTTCTCACAAATGTTACGCTTTGCTTTGTCTGTCACTGTGCTGTTTATCTGATGCAGCCAAGGTGAAGATTGAGGCACACTCTGACTCAGAAAATAGCATTAAAGGCACAGGCAACAAAAGCAGCTACATTGTGTTCAGTGCAGAAAATTCCAATATTCTGAAAGGTATAATAAATAATCTGATGGGAGTTTTAAGCTGAAACTTTACAGACACGTTCTGGAGATACAAAAGACTTATCCTAAATCTTGAAAAATGGGTAAAGTATATGGCCTTTAAGAAATAAACCGAAGCAACAGGTTTTTTTAGCTTTAGGATGGTGAGTAATTGTAGAAGACCTTCAAAACAGAAGTAGGAAACTTATTAGTAATATAATAGAAGCATTTTTAACAAAGGTTTATATTTGTCTGTAGATTTTCAGTGTCTGAAATTCAAGCATTTATAAACTTTGATATCAATGTCAATAGGATTTATTTCCTCATGGTTCTTGCTCAGACTCTTGAATGCTGCTTGTGTCCATCTCTCTGCAGTGAGGGCAGTGTAATAGCTTACTACGAGTCCGAGTTTGTAGTTCCAGCAGCACACGAAGCAGCAGTGGATCAGGCTGTGAGCAGCTTAAGTGAGAAGTACAGCTCGGGTAGGGCACGCAAACTTTCAGGATCAAAACAAGGATCCCTGGTCCTGGATTCGGTTGTGTCTTCAGGTAATGTAGATTAATAGTATTTTCAATCACTGCTTAGTTTGGATAGATGGATGAATCTCACCAAAGCGTGTCTAGAAATGTAAATTTAGTTTTAGTTTTTGTAATTCTATGCTTGCAAATTTATAAATAGTACAACTGTGATTTCCTTAAAAGTCATATTAGTGTAATACCATTTATTACATTTAAAATACATAGTTTATGTATAAATAGGCAGAATATGTAACTAGTGGTGTAATGGATCACAAATCTCACGGTTCTGATCACAATACGGTTTTTGAGTCACGAATCAGACCATTTTTTCGGATCAGCAAAACAGGGGAGAGACAAATGTCATTTGCTTTCCATTATTACAAAAATAATACTGCAAAACCCTGCTGAAAATAATTTATTTTTAATTCAATACGAAAAATGGTCTTTGCTACTATAATGCTTAATAAAAAAATCTAACATCTTGTACAACACATCACATTTATTTTCAATTAATGATCCAACAATTCACACATAAAACTTCATGATTCATTATAGGTGCATCATTTTTGACAACCTATTCAGTGACGTAGTTTTGATGGTTGTTTATAGCCACCCATTGGTTACACAATGTAATTGCTTTCACCAGCGTCAAACATTCACCAGCGTCAAGTTCCATTACACAGTGATTTTAATCTTTACCATAAACATCAGTGTTTATATCTGAACTACAAACTGTTCTCCTAGTTCTTCTGTGTTTTTTAATTGTTTGTAATGAACTGAAAAAGTGTGAAAACTGAATCTCTCTCGATCAAATGCAGATTTGAATGCAGTGCTTATTAGAAGGATTAATAAACATAAGCAAACCATTATCATCATTTATTGTTCATGTTACTCGGGTTTGAATTGAGATTTCGATTATTTTATTTTATTTTTTAATGTTTGATTGTGCAGCTTTACACTGAATGCTTTAATGCAGGCTAAACAAACAGTGACAGAAAACACATTTAATTAATAGTTTAAGAAAGCATTTGTGTAGGTCCAACCACAACTTTTTCCGTCATCACAGATGCCTGTCTTCACCCTGACAGATTCATTATAACTGTTTCAATCTTTCATTAACAGCTCTGGACAAACGTTTGATCTCAAAAGCCAGATGTAAGTTGGACCATTTCTCATATCTCATGAACTTTCTATTCCAAAACCTAGTGAACTGCCTTCATAGATGTCCATTTACAGTATCAGAGGTGTGCTTTGACAAAGAGTGAAACTTTTTATTTTGGTGAATGAACTCCAAAATGAAGTCTGCTTCAGCCTTTTATACAGTATTCATACCCATGGGCACAGGTGTTTGCCTTTGTAGTTAGATAAAAAAAAAAAATCCAGAACTGTTTCTACCAACGTTGACCAAACCATTGTAATAAAATGACTCTGCTAAACAACATTAAATGTTCAGTCATTCATTCATTTTCAACTGCTTTTCCGGGGCCGGGTCGCGGGGGTAGCAGTCTTAGGAGAGAACCCCAAACCTCCCTCTCCTCAGACACTTCCTCCAGCTCCTCCTGAGGGATCCCGAGGCGTTCCCAGGCCAGCCGAGAGGCAAAGGTGGGACATGCCTGGAACACCTCCCTAGGTAGGCGTCCAGGAGACAGCCGAAACAGATGCCTGAGTCACCTCAGCTGACTTCTCTCGATGTGGAGGAGTAGCGGCTCTACTCCGAGCTCCTCCTGGGTGACAGAGCTCCTCACTCTATCTAGAAGGGTGCGCCCTGCCACCCTGTGGAGGAAACTCATTTCGGCCGCTTGTATCTGAGATCTTGTCCTTTGTCATGACCCAAAGCTCATAATGTGGTCGATGTATCGGTCCTTGATTTACCGGTCAATTTACCTTCCTTCTCTCACCTATAGTCATGGTCATGGTTAACAGAAAAAAGAAATCCCTTTGTTCCTCAAAGCAAAGTAATAAATCCTTCTTCATGAACTAGGGTTGTACACATGTTGTATGATAATAAATCTCTACAATCATAGGATATATGTGTCAGGAAGCACAATTAAGTATAGCAAAGCATTTGTCGATCAGCACTTGGACAGGTCGTCCAAGGTCTTCTGATCCAGGGCCATGGCTCCTAATCAGTGAAGAACATCCTCCTCTCCTGATAAGTCACCCAAACTTCCTATGTTCTTCGATTGCAGTAATTTGTAAGGAGTTTCAGTTGAGCCATGTCCTCTTTTACTGTAAGCATTAAACTGACCAGCCTGAGTAAATCGCCCTTGACCTTTACAAACTCTGTCGAAGACACCTCCTATGTTGCTTCTTATCTTTAAGAAGCATAGGATTATCAGAATATGTAAGTGATGTTTTGTGTCTCTTACACGAAACATTACTAGACAGCATGATTCTGCTTTTGTTGTCTGCATCATAGAAGTTCAGTAGGTTTTGGAACAGGACTTATTTCTTTAAGATCATTTATTTTTCTGTGTTTCTAATAGGAAATGTGTAAGAATAACCTTTTGTTTTCTGTATGTCTAGCAAGTACAAGATACTACCAGCACGCCAGGGGCACTGACAATGACATCATCAAATCACCAGGCTTTCCTGACTCCCCGTATCCTCCAAACGCCTTTGTGCAATGGCAGCTTCGTGGAGACCCAGGCCACGTGCTCAAGTTGACCTTCGATGCCTTCAACCTCGAACAAAACTGCTCTAATGACTTCCTGAGAGTGTATGACTCGCTGGTCGCCCTGGACAAATTCATCATGGCAGAGTAAGGAGCCGATCACACCGAATGCACTTTTGTTCTGTTTTGATCCACCTTTTATTCGCTTGCTGTTGTTGTGACGTGACATTTGGAATACTGTTTTAGCCGCTACTTAGTCGAAAAAATATTAATGACCCCATTTTAGTCATACAGTGCATCCAGAAAGTATTCATAGCGCTTCACTTTTTCCACATTTTTTATGTTACAGCCTTATTCCAAAATGGATTAAATTAATATATTTATTTATAATTTATTTATATATTTATTTATTTATAATTCTACACACAATACTCCATAATGACACTGTGAAAAAAAAGTTTTTGAAATTGTTGTAAATTTATCAAAGATAAAAAAACCTGAAAAATCACATGTACGTCAGTATTCACAGCCTTTGCTCAATACTTTGTTGATGCACCTTTGGCAACAATTACAGCCTCAAGTCTATTTGAATATGATGGCACAAGCTTGGCACACCTGTCTTTGGGAATTTTTGCCCATTGCTCTTTGTAGTACCTCTCAAGCTCTATCAGGTTTGATGGGAAGTGACGATGTACAGCCATTTTCAGATCTCTTCAGAGATGTTCAATTGGATTTAGGTCTGAGCTCTGGCTGGGCCACTCAAGGACATTCACCGAGTTGTTGTGAAGCCACTCCATTGATATTTTGGCAGTGTGCTTTAGATCATTGTCCTGCTGGAAGATGAACTGTCGCCCCAGTCTGAGATCAAGAGCGCTCTGAAGCAGGTTTTCATTCAGGATGTCTCTGTACATTGCTGCATTCATCTTTCCCTCTATCCTGCCTAGTCTTCCAGTTCCTGCTGCTGAAAAACATCCCCACAGCATGATGCTGCCACCACCATGCTTCACTGTAGGGATGGTATTAGCCTGGTTATAAGCGGTGCCTGGTTTTCTCTAAACGTAACACCTGGAATTCACTCCAAAGAGTTTAATTTTAGTCTCATCAGACCAGAGAATTTTGTTTCTTATGGTCTGAGAGTCCTTCAGATGCCTTTTGGCAAATTCCAGGTGGGGAGTGGCTTCAGTTTGGCCACTCTACCATACAGGCCTAATTGGTGAATTGTTGCACAGATGGTTGTCCTTCTGTAAGGTTCTCCTCTCTCCACAGAAGAACGCTGAAGCTCAAACAGAGTGACCATCAGGTTATTGATCACCTCCCTGACTAAGGCCCTTCTCCCCAGATCACTCAGCTTAGATGGCCGGCCAGCTCTAGGATGAGTCCTGGTGGTTAAACATCTTCCACTTATGGATGATGGAGGCCACTGTGCTCATTGGAAATTTCAGAGCAGCAGAAATTTTTCTGTAACCTTCCCCAGCCTTGTGCCTCGAGACAATCCTGTCTCTGAGAACTACAGACAATTCCTTTGTCTTCATGCTTGGTTAGTGCTTTGACATGCACTGGCAACCCTGGGACATTATATGTTTGCCTCAGTTGTATGCCTTTTCAAATCATGTCCAATCAACTGAATTTATCACAGATGAACTCCAATTAAGCTGCTGAAACATCTCAAGAATGATCAGTGGAAACACAATGTACCTGAGCTCAATTTAGAGCTTCACGGCAAAAGCTGTGAATACTTATATACATTGATTTATTTATTTTTTTTATAAATTTGCACAAATTTCAAAGTCTCTTTTTTTACATTGTCATTATGGAGTATTGTGTGTAGAATTTTGAGGAAATAAATTAATTTAATCCATTTTGGAATAAGGCTGTAATATGAAAAAATGTGGAAAAAGTGAAGCGCTATGAATACTTTCCGGATGCACTCTAACATAAAAACATAATTTTTTTTAAAATAAAATTATAAAAACAAAAATCATAAAATCAAGGCGTAAACAGCAGTCTCTGGACTTGCTGCATCACATTTTAACAATTAAAAAAAAACTAATATTATCACTTTTTGACCATCTGATATGAGGCAAAGTTATACAGTATACAAGGTGATTCAAAAAGAATACCACAACTTTCGGGTTAATGTCACTCGAGTGTCTGGAGGGGGTCATATTGAACATCTATGTTTTCTACTGAAAAAAAAAAAACTTTTAAGTACTCTTCACATTAAATAATTACCCAAGGTTCCATCATGTTTCTTTGATTAAATACAGATTTTCAAAGTTGTTTTTTTTTATATATTTTTTTATCACCCTGTATATTGCAATTGTGATTTTCGAAAGTATTACAGCACTTTGTAAACATTTATTATTACTATTTTGATAGAGCACTTGAATCCGGAAGATGCTTTGTGTGATGTCAGACTTAACAAGCGGATTGTTGACAAGAAAAAAAGTGTGCTGTGCTATTTATGTTGCTAGACAATGAAAGAAGCACCTGCGTATTGTGCACAAGGGTTGCTGTTGATATTGTTATAATTGAGGCCTTGAGACAAAGAACCATATAAGTATATTTTCAAATTTTGAGTAATAAGATTTTCATTTGAATTGTGAACATTATATTATATGTTTATATTTTACTTGAAGATACACAACAAAAGCTACTCCATTCTAAGGAGATAACATTTTTCAGTGTTGGTATTAAAAATCAAAAGTTATTGTGATTTATATTTCTCAAATGTGGAAATCCGCCCTCCGCTCTCGATATAAATAAATATATAAACAAATAAACTTTACAGGACTGGCGGCAAATATGCATTGCTACAGCTTTATTATATATGGTATGTGGTTTATTTTGGTAGGTTAACTGTTTTTGTGCTGTTTAGCGCTGCTCAGTGCGTTCAGAGAGAGAGATCACATCACATATACGGTTCTTCCACGCACCTCTTTCGGTGGATTTTTCCCTGGTTTTTGTTCTCCTCTTTGATTCAAATATGGTTTTACAGTATGCCTCAAAGCCTTCCTTACTCTGTCCATCCGAATCGAGCATGACAACAAGCGGCATCTCCATTCTTCTTAGTGGACATAAACGTTTTTTCCGCGTGACACTTTTTAAAAAATGTTTTAAATACTCTTGGTTGTGTCCCCAAACGGTTTCTGTATACAAATTTCACACATGCAATTAATGTCCAACATGGTTAGTTCATTTAAAAATTTCTTTTGGGATTTATACGGTTGTTTGCCCATGCACTCACTTGTAATATTTAATGATATTGTGATATTCAAGATTTGTGAAGTCATATCGCTCTGGATAACCTGAAACGGCAACCACTAGTCTCTCCTCCATCTTTATAAGTCTCTGTAGCATCATATGGCATCGTTACATTACGTCACGTCATGTTACGGTACTTTGTGTTACGGAACGTCACGTCATGTTACGGTACGTCACGTTGCGTCGCGACATGTTGCATTACTTCGCGTCATTTTGCGTTACGACGCGTCATTTTGCGTTACGTCGCTCTATGTTGCGTTACGTCGTGTCATGTTACGTTACGTCGTGTCATGTTACGTTACGTCGCGTTATGTTACACTACGTAGCGTCATGTTACGTCACATTGCGTCACGTTACATCATGTTGCGTCACGTCACATCATGTTACGTCACGTAGCTTTGTCTTGTATTATATTTATTTCTGTTTCTCTCTTTCAAACAGGAAGTGTGGCTACTATTCTCCCAGCGATCCCTTATCCTTCATCTCATCCCGAAATGTTATGCTAGTCACACTGGTGACCAATGAAGCAGGGGCTTATCCTGGTTTCAGAGCCATTGTCTCTCAAATTCAAGGTGAATCCTGGTTGGCTGTGCCAAAATAGACTTAACAAATATAGTTCACCTTTACAGATATATTACTCTCTCCTTCTGTTTGTGCCCTTTTAACAGAACTTGCATGTGGTGGTAAATTGATTGGGTCCACTGGTAATTTTACATCTCCAAACTTTCCTAATTATTATCCCCCCAACACCACATGTCAATGGGACATCGAGGTGAGTCCTTAATTGGCATTTTAGTGTAGTTAAAATCTTGTTTTTGAACCGTTTTATGAGGACTTATTCATCTCTTTTTGTTTGAAGGTGCCTTCTGGTAAATTCATCAAGCTGAAGTTCCCCAAGTTCATGGTATCCACAGGTTCAGTGTGCCTTGGAGATTTTGTGGAGGTTGTTGGTAAGAGGTCAGTAATTTAGAGCTTTTCACAGAAATTAGTGTTGTACAACTCTTTGGGTGTTGTTCCTCGAAGCATACAACTGTATAGGATGTATATGCAATAGTTAATGTCTGGTCCTCAAATATGTTTGACTGATAAGTCTACCCAAGTAGTCTACCAATAAGATCATAAGAACTGCTTTACAGTTAGTAGTTCTTTACTCTATTTTTACAGAGAATGTGATGGCAAAGGAGAATATTCGTAAAATAGTTGAATTTACCCATTTACAGAATTTTTGTAAATACTACTGTTGTTGTGTTAGTAGTTTGAGTTTTTTAGGTGATAATGTTTATCTGTATAATGTTAATGTAAATTTATCTGAGAGTAGCTTTATCTCTGCCAGCTCTTCTGGAATCTGCCACTGGCTCTGATGTATGTCTGTGTAGTTGAAAACGAGATGTTGTTTATTTTGTGTTTTAGGGCTGCACAATTTGGAGAAATAATCTAATTGCGATTTATCTGATCAAAATTGCAATTCAAAGTGTGATTTACTACCATTTCTGCATCACCGTACTCAATCAGCTGGAGAGTTTATATGTATATGTTTATTTGTTTCTTTTCAGCAAACTTTGTGGGCAGCAATTAAACACAATGGTTACGGTCAGCAGTAACATCGCGACTGTGCGGTTCGTCTCCGACTCATCAAATGTAGATCGTGGTTTTGCCGCCACTTTTGAAGCCTATGAGCCCAGCGACCGTAAGTCAAGATCCAAAGATGATTAACCTTAAATGATTTATTCATTGTACATGGAAGTGTACTAAAGTTAATTGTTTTTAGGATCAAATACTGAATTATGTTATAAGTCAAATATGTAAAGTAACTCTTCTTGATCCCAGTTTGTATATATTGCACATTTGTCCTCTAAACAGTTAAAGTGACCAAGCATAAAAGAGTGTTGTTAATTCTATGTTTGCTGGAAATTAAACCAAAAAAAAAGACACAAGTTGATAAAGCGGATGACCTCTTGAGAAAAAATCTACCTATTTTTTAAAAAATACTAAATTAATATTTTTATTTATTACATTCAGATATCTGGAAAGTGTTTTATGACTTTTTGGAGAGTCTAGATGACTCTTTTTGTTGAATTTATTGACATTGAAAGTATATTATTGACAAATACAGTTTATTAGCTGCACCTTACTAGAACCGGGTTGGACCCCCTTTTGCTTTCAGAAATGCCTTAATTCTTCTTGGCATAGATTCAACAAGGTACTGGAAATATTCCTCTAGATTTTGCTCTATATTGATATGATAGCTTCACGCAGTTGCTGCAGATTTGTCGGCTCACATTCATGATGCAAATCTCCTGTTCCACCACATCCCAAAGGTGCTCTGATGGATTGAGTTCTGGTGACTGTGGAGGCCATTTGAGTACAGTGAACTCATTGTCATGTTCAAGAAACCAGTCTGAGGTGATTCACGCTTTATGACATGGTGCGTTATCCTGCTGGAAGTAGCCATCAGAACATGGGTACACTGTGGTCATAAATTGATGGACATGGCCAGCAACAATGCTCAGGTAGGCTGTGGCATTGGCATGATGCTCAATTGGTACTAATTGGTTACCAAAGTGCCAAGAAAATAACCCCCAACACCATTACACCACCACCACCAGCCTGAACTGTTGATACAAGGCAGGAGGGATCCATGATTCATGTTGTTGACCCTACCATCCGAATGTCACAGCAGAAATCGAGACTCATCAGACCAGGCAACGTTTTTCCAATCCTCTATTGTCCCGTTTTGGTGAGCCTGTGCCAACTGTAGTTTTAGTTTCCTGTTCTTAGCTGACAGGAGTGGCACCCGGTGTGGTCTTCTGGGGCTGTAGCCCATCCGCCTAAAGGTTGCACACGTGTTTTGTGTTCAGAGATGCTCTTCTGCAGACCTCAGCTGTAACGAGTGGTTATTTGAGTTACTGTTGCCTTTCTATCAGCTGAAACCATTCTGGCCATTCTCTTCTGACCTCTGGCATCAACAAGGCATTTGCGCCCACAGAACTGCAGCTCACTGGATATTTTCTCTTTTTCAGACCATTCTCTGTAAACCCTAGAGATGGTTGTGCATGAAAATCCCAGTAGATTAGCAGTTTCTGAAATACTCAGACCAGCCCTATTCAGTTTTTAAAATTAAACCATTGTCTCAACCTGTATGATGATGTTTAAAAATAAAAATTGTAGCAAAAAAAAAGGGTAACTTGTAAAAGCTATTTAATAATTGGTCACAGTTAAGAGTAGTAGACATGTGAAAACCCTTACCTAAAGATGTCAGTGTTGATCCAGTTACAGTGTTTAAAGTGTTCAGTGGACACTTAGTGTACACAAAAAAACAACATTACAGAAGTTAGTTTGTAGCAATCATTCTTTTTTTTTTTTTTTTGTAAATCTCTCAGCCTGTCAAGATCTGTTCCTTTGCAAAAACAAACGCTGTGTGAAACCATCCATGCGCTGTGATGGCTGGAACGACTGCGGTGACGCCAGCGATGAGACGAACTGCCGTAAGTTCTTCAGCGAACCTGGTCTCCAACCCCACACACAATTACACACTTGCTCTGGAAATCAGAGCTTGCATATATACTCATTAAACTCGTGGATGGTTTTGGTTTCAGAATGTGACGCAAAGATGATCCAGTGCAAAAATGGTTTGTGTAAGCCCATGTTTTGGCGGTGTGATGGCGTGGACGACTGTGGCGATGCTACAGATGAACTCAACTGTGGTAAGACTGTTCTCTTTCTTCCTCTCTCACTGTCTTTTCTCACTTTTCACTCATTCTTTCTTATGCCGCATTCAAAATGTTGTTGATGCCTCCACTGGTGTTATAAGGAAAGCTTATTAGGTAAAATCTAGGAAGTAGTTAGAAATTTCACTGGTTTCTTTGTTTAATGATCTTTTGTATAATTAAATAATGTTAGTTAACCTGGGCTTAAGAAATAAGTCAAGAAAAGATCTTAATTTCCCATATATGAAGGGTTAGCATATTATACTATATAGTTAGTATACTATATTGGCAAATGGTTAAACTAAAATACAATTTATTGGGTAATTTAATAGATAACATAAATAAAACTCGGTACAACTACTGTTTTTACATTACTGTGTTGATTGGGTTTAGGGTTAGGGTGAAGGTAGACTTATCAGATCTAGCAGCAACCATGATGAACAGAGGCCAGTGGGCAAATTTGTCCAGGATGCTGGGGTTAAACCCCTACATTTTTTTAAGGAGATCCTGGGATTTTTAACAACCACAGAGAGTCAGGACCTCGGCTTAATATCTCATCCAAAAGACGGCGCCCACTGAGCAGTATAGAGTCCCCATCAATACACTGGGGCGTTAGGACCCACACAGACTGCACCCCCTTCTGGTCTCACTAACACCCCTTCCGGCAGTAACCTAGCTTTCACATGGGGTCTGCCATCCAGGTACTGACTCTGGTTAGCTTCAGTGGGCGACCATAAAGTAAAGGAAGTCTTTTCCATGTTAAAAGGACTTTTGTCCGAACCATCTGCGATGGCGCTGCATGAATTTTCTATTTTAGAAATGCTTTCTATTTCCGCAGCGTTGTGGAGAAACGACAGCATAAACTACTATGACAAAGATCACCTCAGGTACTGATTATGTGCTTTCAGTGTTAAATGCTACTAATGTGAGTTTAAAGTCTCAATGAATTGGAAGCTGCGATCGCTTTTTTTTTTTTGTATTGTGACAGTTTCTAGAGAAACAGAATATTAAATGAAAAAACTGTGGGTGTGGCTTGTTTTTTTTTCTACTGTGAGCTGATTGGATGTAGTAAAGTAGGCATTTTATTCAGAGAGATGGGGAAAATGGTTTGGGGAGAGTTATTACAACCTAACAAACTCCTCCTCCTCACCATTTCTGTTTGATGTCAAAACTGATGTGGTTAAGGGGTGTGGTAAAGCATGTAAGCCACGCCCATTTCCTCAATCATGTGATCTGAGAATTTAAATGAAAAAAACAGGAAGTGCGTTTTCAGATTTCAATTAAAGATTAAAAGAGCAAACAATTAGTTTTTTTTATGACATGCACAGATGAATTGTTCACCACAAAACTGGCAATGTGAGCTTACAAAATCTTATGATTACTTTTGATTTCCTGGGGACTTTAAATACCATTTTACGTAACATTTATTGCCATACTGAAAGCAGCTGCAGATATTTTACCTCATATCTTGAAAATAAAGTAACAGCAGACAGTTTGAAAAAGAAAGTCAGAACTGTGGCTATAAATAATGTTAATATGTATTCATTAAATTAAAAGGTTTACCCTTTTTTTGGGAGTGCAGTGGCTGGTATTTAAATGTTTCTGTTGTCAAATAGCCAAACTGTTTGTCGCTAAAATTTTGTCGTATAGTGTGTTGTTAGAACACGGTGTGACCTCTTTTTCAGCTAGTTGCCAAGGAAATGTTTCAGTTGTTCATTTAGTTTAACTAAAGCTAAAAGAAACAAATTTACATTAAAAATAAATAAATAAATACAACAACAAATATTACTAAAACTTATCAATTACTGGTTTTATTTTATTTTGCATTTTATTTTGACGGTCCATTTGAGTATTAGTAGACTGTCTGCTTAATATCTGTTGATTCTGCTCCTTCAACAGACATTTAACTAGATGCAATGTAACTTAAATTCAACAAATGGACCATCAAAATAAAGTGTGACCAAATTATTTAACATAATTAAAGGATAAACTAATTAGAACTATTAAAAAAAAATCAACAGTAATTTTTACATTTCTATATTCTGATTGTTACTGAAATTACTGAGTTATCGAGTTATTGCTTTTATTTATTCTGAGCATTTTGATTAGTTAGATTTCATTACAATATACAGCAGGTTACTTAACCACTCTGTATATCACTCCAACAAAGGTCAGTTCCTACTCTGAATCTTTCGAAAATATTGGAAAGAGAATCGTAGTTTTAATTGCAGAAAGCAAAACATAAACACCCTTCAAATGTCTCATGTATCATATTTAATACATTCGTTAACATGATTTTCAAAACATAAATAAAATAGAAGTAAAGTTTCATAGCAAAAATACATGAACACCAAAACCTAAAAGCTCTTTACTTATTAAAGTGTGAATTATCAAAACTGTACACAATTGTTTTCCATTGGTTATCCTGCAATGTGTAAATATGTCCCCTCAGCAGGTCCCTGAGGTCCAAATATCTCCCAGTTTCAAAAACAGCCTCTGTCTCTCTCGATCTTCCTTGAAAAGAAACATCTTCACAGCTTATTTGACATGGCTGTCTTCTTTTCTGGCAGGATGTACGGCTGATCAATTTAAGTGCAAGAACGATAAATGCATCTCGGAGAAGCAGAAGTGCGATGGCAAGGATGACTGTAATGACGGCTCAGATGAAGAGGGCTGTGCAAGAACTGGTATGTTGGATAAAAAACATATAATATATATAGTTTCTACCAGCATTTTGCTTGGGTGAGTTTTTCTGTGGGCAGAACACTTCATTAAATGCAATCCGTTTGTGTTCTGCCCACTTGTGATTGGTTGTATACTATATAAATAAAGTGTTTATTTTGTTTGGTCTTTTAAAAACACGGCTGTAATACATTGAACCATTGATTTTTAAGGGTTTGTGAGCAAAATTTAGTGCACACAGCATACCATATTATCTGATAATTGTAAAAAATAATCCCAAAAGGCAATTGACTGTGTAGTCACATAAAACTAAAGCGAAAATACAATATATATCAGTGTTTCCTCTAGGATTTTTTCTAGCTGTGGCAGCAGATTATCACCCGCTATTAAAAAAAACCTGACTGAATGTTTGAATAAGAAGCTGTAATGTAGCCGTGGCGGTATCAGTTTTGGAGTGGCGCCCCGCCATGGAAGAATGAATGTAGCCGAAACCATGTATATCCTGAGTTCAGAGTTTCAGTTCAGCTGGAATAATTTTAAGGCTAGTTTATACTTCTACATCGAGTGATCGACGTGTGTGTCCATACCTTGCACCAAAGAGCTTAGAATCACCAAGAGGCGACACTCAAAAGAACGATCCATTGCAACAGCAGCGCCCAGCGACAGCCTCGCGATTCTGTCATTTTGGAGTGAAAGCGATCGTTCGTCCGTTGCATCTTATTGCTGTCGCGATGGCAATCAGCTGCTTTGTTTTTTATTTATTTATTTAAATAGCGCATTAAAGCTGAAATACAGCCTGAAAGACGACAATACAACACTTACTATCACAATCATCAGCACTTTTAATAGTTTATTTTACACACTTAATGTTTATATTTTAACTATACTTCTTTGGAGCTGTCACTTTTAGGTTAAATTACTTTAGTAATAGTTAACACACTAGCATAATATAAATTAATACTGACATGGTCAAATTAAATTAACTTGACATTCAAAATGGGTTGTTGATAATAACAGACTGACAGTACACTTTTCATTGCAGTATTATATGTTATAATTGTATATAGTATTTTTTTATAATAATAAGTTTTTATGGCCGACGCAGTGGTGCAGTAGGTAGTGCTGTCGCCTCACAGCAAGAAGGTCGCTGGTTCGAGCCTCGGCTGGGCCAGTTGGCGTTTCTGTGTAGAGTTCGCATAGGTTCCTCCGGGTGCCCCAGTTTCCCCCACAAGTCCAAAGACATGTGGTACAGGTGAATTGGGTAAGCTAAATTGTCCGTAGCAAATGTGTGTGAAAGACAGTGTGTGGGTGTTTCCCAGTGATGGGTTGCAGATGGAAGGGCGTCCGCTGCATAAAACAAATGCTGAATAAGTTGGCGGTTCATTCTGCTGTGGCGACCCATACATTAATAAAGGGAATGAGCCGAAAAGAAAATGAAGGTTTTATGTTAAAAGCCACTGTCAAATATGATTGAATTCTGACACATAAATTCATCATATATACACATCTATGGTAATATGATTATAATTATGTCCCATGATCTGATTTCAATTAAACACATATGGGGAATTCTGAAGAGACATCAAGTTGAGCATCTCTTTAAGCAACTCTAAAAGAGGAGTCAGTTTTGAAGAATGGGAACGATATGTTTACTACTCATTTTTGCATCACCCTGATTTAAGTAAAACTTAAATTAGTAATTTAAGTTATTTTGTTAACCTTTTATAAGTTAAACAGATATATTAAACTTAGTCTTGTCAACATTTAGGAAATTGTTTTCTCTTCATTGAGATATTGTCTAAAATGTTGCTTTTCAATGGGGTGTATGAATGTATAATATTTCACCTCATATTTAACTCAATATTTTCATTCATTCTGTCTAATGTTAGTTGTCCTTGCTGTTCTTCTATTGGAATTTTCATCCCATAATGGCCACCACGTGTAACACTAGTGGCATCTTGTGGCTGTTTCCCAAATAGCAACAGAGTGTCGCCTTTTGGTGATTCTATGCTCTTTGCTATCGCGTAATCGTGCATTTATACTTTTGCTTGCTGTTTTGTGTTGCTCTGTGATAACACTTCCGAAACACTAGCTGGCAGTAGGTTTTTATGTTCCTCTGTGCCGAGGTTCTTCATGGGTATTTTGTTTTTCTGAACGCTACCTTAATGTACAAGTAGCTAAAACTCGCTCATTCAGAGGCAGAAACCGGTGGAAGTGCAACAACTTTAACCATGAGGTAAACCCAAAACAAAACTTTCCATCTGGAGCTCCTTCACAGGACTCGAGACTTGTAAACACTTGCTCAAACGGGCTCACTACTCTCCCCCAGCTCTCAGCACCGCCCACACTCGTCACAGCTACCAAGCCAACTAACCACAGAGCTTGCGATATGTGTCGTTGCCACGTGTAGTTAAATTTTTTTTTTAAGAGGTGCGCATCAGCCACGGATTTGCGACCACGTGAAGGCTGTGCCGGACAATATCAGCGTGCTCAATGCAGAAGTATAAATCAGCCTTTAGGTGTCACGACTCAAGTGGCTACGCCCTTAATTATGCAAAATTTTTATGCTTAATATATATGTAATGGATAAGTTATAATAAAAAAAAAGTACCCCCTCACAGTTGTCACATAGGGTGATATTAGCTATATACACCAAAATCTTTTTTGTACCAAGTTGTAAACTTATCTTTTTGCTGTAAAGTTGGGCATTTTAACATTTGAGTTGATAGAAATGTGCTCTGTCTTGGACAAAGTCCTAGTCTGAATTCCAGGTTCAGATACTTCTATTGTTGTCAATCTGTGTATTATGAAATTGTCTTGAAGCTGATATGCCAATAAACTCTAAAATAGCATAAAATGGTGTCTCTTTAATAAATTAAAAGAATAAATGTTGTCAAATACTGTTTTCATCTGTTTGTCAGTGATTGTCTTTCTTTCTTATAGATTCATGTGTAGTCTCAACTTTTTCATGCGGAAATGGCAAATGCATTACCAAAACGAACCCGGAGTGTGATAGACAAGATGACTGTGGCGACAACTCCGATGAGTCAAACTGCAGTGCGTGTCCACTTTGTGTCTTTTCTCACATCCTCATGTCTGTTCTTCAACATTTTACAGGAGTTTTGCTAATTTGATTTTTTCCCTCTTTTTCTTCTAGACTGTATCAAGGCACCATTCAAAAAGTCTCGTATTGTGGGTGGGCAGGACGCGCAAGTGGGCGAGTTTCCTTGGCAGGTCAGCCTACATATTAAAAACATTGCGCACGTCTGCGGTGGATCCATCATCAACGAACGCTGGATTGTGACGGCTGCCCACTGTGTGCAAGACGACGTCAAAATCAAGTAAATTTACTCTGCGTTTTTATTCTCTCTCCTTAATCTGCATATCTCCGTCAATCACCTGTATAGCGGCTATTTAAGCAGTTTGCACACTTGGGTCTAATGTAAAAATATGGAGTCATTTTTAAAATGATTTGAAATAAATACATTATGGTCTGCGAGGCAGCGTTAATATAATTTTTAAAATACAGTAACAATAATACTGTGAACTTATTATTACCATATCAAATATTTGTCTTCTGTCTTAATGAATATTATATTTTATGTTGTATCATATTTTATTACTGAGATCGCAAAGTCGTAGCAGCCGTCGTCATCCTAGTTGTAGCAGTAGTCGTAGTACCAGCAGCAGCAGCCACCGTCATAGTAGTAGTAGCAGCAGCAATAGTAGTAGTAGCAGCAGTAACAACAACAGCAGCAGTAGTAGTAGCAGTAACAGCAGCGGTAGTAGTACAAGCAGCAGCAGTTACCGCAGCAGTAGTAGTAACAGTAACTGCAGCAGTATTAGTACTAGTAGTAACAGTAGCAGTAATACCAGCAGCAGCAGCAGCAGTAGTAGTAATAGTAGTAGTAGTAACAGCAGCAGCAGTAGTGGTAGCAATAACAGCAGCAGAAGTAGCAGTAACAGCAGCAGCAACAGAAGTAGCAGTAACAGCAGCAGCAGTAGTAGTAGCAGTAACAGCAGAAGCAGTAGTAGTAGCAGTAACAGCAGCAGCAGTAGTAGTAGCAGTAACAGCAGTAGGAGTAGTAGCAGCAGTAACAGCAGGAGGAGTAGTAGCAGCAGTAACAGCAGTAGTAGTACCAGCAGCAGCAATAGTAGTAACAGTAACAGCAGAAGTAGTAGCAGTAACAGCAGCAGTAGTGGTCATAGTAGTAGCAGCAGCAATAGTAGAAGCAGCAGTAGTAGTAGTAGCAGTAACAGCAGCAGTTGTAGTAGCAGGAGCAGCAGCAGTAGTAGTGGTAGCAGCAGTAGTACCAGCAGCAGCAATAGTAGTAGCAGCAGTAGTAGTAGCAGCAGCAGCAGCAATAGTAGTAGCAGCAGTAGCAGTAACAGCAGCAGTAGCAGTAACAGCAGTAGCAGTAACAGCAGTAGCAGTAACAGCAGCAGCAGCAGCAGCAGTAGTAGTAGTAGCAGCAGCAGTAGTAGTAGTAGCAGCAGCAGCAGCAGTAGTAGTAGTAGCAGCAGTAGTAGTAGCAGTAACAGCAGCAGCAGTAGTAGAAGTAACAGCAGCAGCAATAGTAGTGTTGGCAGGAACATCATCAGCAGTAGTAGTAGTAGCAGCAATAGCAGTAGTAGTACCACCAGCAGCAATAGTAGTAGTGGTAGCAGCAGTAATGGTAGCAGTAACAGCAGCAGCTGCAGTTGTAGTAGCAGCAGTAACAGCAGCAGCAGTAGTCGTAGTAGCAGCAATAGTAGTAGCAGCAGCAGCAATAGTAGTAGTAGCAGCAGCAGTAGTAGCAGTAACAGCAGCAGCAGCAGTAGTAGCAGTAACAGCAGCAGCAATAGTAGTAGTAGCAGTTACAACTGCGGTAGTAGTAGCAGTTACAACTGCAGTAGTAGTAGTAGCAGTAACGGCAACATCAGCAGCAGTAGTAGTAGCAGTAACAGCAGCAGCAGCAGCAGTAGTAGTAGCAGTAACAGCAGCAGCAGTAGTAGCAGCAGTAGTAGTTGCAGTAACAGCAGCAGCAGTAGTAGTTGCAGTAACAGCAGCAGCAGTAGTAGTAGCAGTATCAGCAGCAGCAGTAGTAGAAGTAACAGCAGCAGCAATTGCAGTAACAGCAGCAGCAGTAACAGCAGCAGTAGTAGTAGCAGTAACAGCAGTAGTAGTCATAGTAGCAGCAGTAGTAGTAGTAGTAGGAGCAGCGGTAGTAGTAACAGCAGCAACAATAGTAGCAGTAACAGTAGTAGCAGTAACAGCAGCAGCAGTAGTAGCAGTTACAGTAGCAGTAACAGTAGTAGCAGTAACAGTAGTAGCAGTAACAGCAGCAGCAATAGTAGTAGTAGTAGTAGTAACAGCAGCAGCAATAGTAGTAGTAGCAGTAACAGCAGCAGCAATAGTAGTAGTAGCAGTAGTAGTAATAACAGCAGCAGCAATAGTAGTAGTAGCAGTAGTAGTAATAACAGCAGCAGCAATAGTAGTAGTAGCAGTAACAGCAGCAGTAGTAGCATAACTACTTTTACATAAATGAGGGTTAATATGAATAATCACTAAACACAGCGCTTTGACACAAATTTGCATGTATTTGACCATTAAAGCACTCGTATTAAGATGACTTTTAGATGTGTGCTCTGCTCATCTCTGACACTGAGCGCATACACACAACAACATGCGATCCCTTTTACGCTTTTAAAAACATGAATGATTCGAATGTACATGTCCCGTGCCGTAAAAGTTACATTACATGCTTTTAGTCATTTTCACGTGAAACTGAGCTTTGCAGAACAACAAATGTGTACAACTGGAAAGGGGGCGGTGTATGATGTAATAATCATTTTATTTTGATTAATGTTTTTTTCATAATCGTTTGAAGCCAAAATTAAAATTCAAAACTGAATTTCGATTAATTGCACAGCCCTATATTTTAGCATTTACACTGAAAGAGAGAACATGCATATCTTGTGAATTCTCAGGTATTCTCAGCCAAGCACGTGGGATGTATATTTGGGTCTTCATTCACAAAAAGAAAAACTGACGGCAACGAAGAGAGCCTTAAAGCAAGTCATTCCTCATCCATATTACAACTCCTACACCTATGACAACGACATCGCGCTGATGGAGATGGACGCGCCTGTGACCTTCAGCGACACCATTCGACCAATTTGTTTGCCCACTGCCACAGACACTTTCCCCGCTGGGACATCTGTCACCATCACCGGCTGGGGCGCCACTAGAGAAGGAGGTCAGTAAAGGAACTGAAAATGATCATTTTGATATGTTTGCAATTGTTAATTGTTAATATACAATGAACTGCTCTTCTAAAGCATGTATGACAACACTCTACGTTAAGGGTCCATTAAATCAGAGGTTTTCAACCTTTTAGGACACACGGCCCCAGAAGTTGGGCTAATTTCACACCTTTTTTTTAATGCCAAGAACGAGGGATGTAAAGCAAACAAAAAAACGGAAATGTGCGCACATCTAAAAACCTCGAAGGCAGGTGCTCGAACAAAAATAAACACAGTAGCAAAAGATCGAAAGAAAATCGGCACACTGCCACTTTAGCTCTCAAAAGTCCTTTAATATCAAAATATTAAAGTGGCAGTGTGCCGATTTTCTTTTGATCTTAAGTACTAGGAATGCTCATTTCAGTTAATTTTGCCAACCAACAACCGCCACTCGTTAACCAAATATTAATTCAATTCAATTCACCTTTATTTGTATAGCGCTTATACAATGTAGATTGTGTCAAAGCAGCTTCACATAAAAGGTCACAGTAAATAGGAACAGTGTAGTTCAGTTTGTAGAGTTTAAGTTCAGTTCAGTTGAGCTCAGTTCAGTGTGGTTTAATATTCACTGCTGAGAGTCCAAACACTGAAGAGCAAATCCAACGATGCGCAGCTCTATAGATCCCGAACCATGCAAGCCAGTGGCGACAGCGGAGAGGGAAAAAAAAAACTTCATTAAATGGCGGAAGTGAAGAAAAAAGAAACCTTGAGAGAAACCAGGCTCAGTTGGGCATAATCATTTTAATTTCTCCACTGGCCAAACGTCTAACTGTTAACTGGTCAGATTAATATTAAATGATTATTTAATAAAAAAAAAATTGACTAGTCTATTTTGTGTCTGACACATTAAATATTGCATTTTAAAATACTGATTTATTTTAACATGTAAACATATTAACAACAGAACATAACAAAATAACATCTTTACGCACATGCAGTGTTTCCAACAGCATAGAAATAAAGAATAAACTAAATAAAAATAATAAAATAAACAGGCCTGCCCTAGATATTTTTCACTTAATGTACAAATTTAGATTACAAAACAAAACCTCTGTATCCTTTTTAAGAACCAGTGTTTTTTTTTCTCCGTCAAATAAAAATACCTGGCTACCTTAAATCGTTCGCTCCACAGAAAATAGGTCTATGCGTTGAATTAATAATCCGCTCTATTTGTTATATTACAAGCCTCTGTCAACATTTTTAATATAAGTCATTAAAGATTATGTCTTGAGCATCTGGTTTTACCTTATGCTTGTGTGTTTTTATTTCCTCTCTCACACGTGGGTCATTTGCGCGCGCTGAGTGTGATGAAAGACAATGATGAGGCTCACATGTAGACTTTTTGTAAATTACGGCAGTTAACAAATATGTTGCACTTCAGGGGCCGATCATAACGGACGCGCCTTTCCGTTCCAAAAACATGAGGCGCACCTCATGAAAAAAAAGAAGCGCGGTGCTCTGTTACGTCACTAGGAAACGACTGAATCAGCTGACCCGTATTGTGTGCGAGTGTTGCTGTCGATATTGTTATAATTGTAATTTTTAATAATGTTATGATATTCAAGATTTGTGAAGTCATTCAGCTCTGGATAGCTCAAAATAGCGACCACTAGTCTCTCCTTCATCCTTAAAAGATCTCCATAGTCGTCTTGACAACACAAACACTGCAGTCACCCCTGCCTCTGCTTTTATTTGATAGAAGAATGAAAAAAAACGTGACCACACATCGCTTTTTCCTACTTAAGGGTTGACTTTTATTTCGACTGCGAGCACACAGCGCGCAACAGCAAAAACGCGAGGGGCGCATAAGTGGCGTGCAAAACACTCACGGATGTTATTAAACCATTCAAAAGATGGCCCTCTCAACGCAAGAAGCGCGTTTACTGTGATCGGCCCCTTATGCAGCTGAACTTCAAAAATATATAAAAAATATATTTTTAATCATATTACTGATACCATTAACTGGTTAAAAACGCACCCTTTTGGTTAATGATTAATCGAATATTTTGAGCTTCCCAATCAAGTACAAATGTCATTATTTATACAGAGATTGCCCCACACCAACACCCTCCAAAATAAACACACTATAACTCTTCATACACTGCCTATTATAAATATTAATTATAATTATAATTATTAAAGGTGCCATATACTGCATTGGTTTAATAAGTTAAAATGTTTTCTGATATCTACATAGTAGGTCTATGGCTTCGGTAAGTTCAAAAAATCTCCAGAAATGGTTTTATAAGCTCATTTATTACTCCAAAAAATACTCATAGAATCAGAAGGTCCATGATTGACTATATATGGCTCGTGTCTTGAATATTAATGAGCTTCGCTCTGACGTGCCACTCTTACAGACACACACACAAAGAGCATGATGTATGCTGTAAAAACTAACCAATATAAATCCAATCAGAGTAACGTATGTGTTTTTGGAAACATGCGCATCAAATTTCACAATAAACACAATAAATTAACAAAAGATGTAACTAAACATACCTTATGCCTCTTCGGAGTGGAGATGAATTAATGTATAATATGTAAATCTTGCATTTTGCATCCTGAGGCGAGTTTGAACTTGCCTCGTGCTGTCATTGCCTAGTAATGCACAGTAACCGATTTGGCGCTCTCGTTTTCAAAATAAAAGTCCCACAAACAGTGAGTGAAATATACGCTTAAAATAACTAAGAGAGAAAAGTCGTCACTGTTGTATCACTAAAAAACATTTGGCTTATCAATGCAGCCTGAGGCGTGCATATTAATGATTTTAAAGCTTTTATTATGATCTCAGAGCTGCATATGAGTCATGTTCTCTTGATAACGTCAGCTGCTCGTCAGGTCCGGAGGAATGACCTTAAGTAGGCATACATGCAAATCCGGAGGGTACGGCCCTTGAGTCTCGTCACAGTTTGTTTTGTCTTCTGATTGGCCTGTTGTCCACTGGGGTATCACACTTGTGGAATTTACAAGAAAATGAAGAAACTGTGGTTTCTGAGGCTCACAGTATGCCCATTTCCATATACTGATCTTTTATCATTCTACTATGCCTTGGTATACCCAGATTTTCATTATAGGGCACCTTTGAGGACATCCGTAATAATCCATAATAGGACTAATGGATACTACATTCAGGAATAGTGCTGTTATATTACAGTGGTGGGCTAGCATGGACTACGTGGGCATAAGAGTAAGGACAGACAAAAGAAATGAAATTACAATTGCATAAAAAATAAATCGTGTTAATCTCCTGGAAGTGCATTTATAGCGGACAAATATGATGATAAGGGTTGCCAAACATGGCAAGAGAACCTCTAGTTGAATATTTTAATCTTTTCTGTGAAGTTATTTGTATAGGCTTGTATTTTACAGTCATGTAAAAATACTCCAACATGTCTCTGGTAAATGAAATCAACTTTTTGAGAACGTTGACAGTGACACACGTGCTAATTTCACACCGGTCATGTCCATAATATTTAAAGGTTTTTTAAATATAAAACATACAGTTTTAAATTTTTCTGTTTATTAACTCTGCGGTTAGTTGTTTTTGAAAATATAAACAGATGTTTCAATATACTGGTAGCATATCTTTCGTAATGCTGGGATTGCTTGCTCACAATATTACTGTATTTATTATCTTTGTCTTCGTTAAATCCAGTTGTTGTTTGTTTGGTCAAGCAGTGTATAGTGCATCGTTATTTGAACTACTGTTAACTAGTGAGACCTTTTTATTATTTTCCTGGTGTGTGATTTCATTAGTAATGGTTGTGTTTGTGTTTATTGAAGGCTCCGGAGCGACGTTGCTGCAGAAGGCAGAGGTTCGCATCATCAACGGCACCGTGTGTAATCAGCTAATGGGGGGTCAGATCACTTCCCGCATGACATGTGCTGGCGTTCTCTCAGGGGGTGTAGATGCCTGTCAGGTGGGTTATAACTGAAAAGTTTAGTACTATATATATATATATATATATATATATATATATATATATATATATATATATATATATATATATATATATACATATATATATATATATATATATACATATATATATATATATATATATATATATATATATATATATATATATATATACATATATATATATATATATATACATACACACATACACACACACACACACACACACACACACACACACACACACACACACACACACACACACACGCACGCGCGCGCGCACACACACACACACAGTGCATCCGGAAAGTATTCATACTGCTTCACTTTTTCCACATTGTTTTGTTACAGCCTTATTCCAAAATGGATTAAATTCATTTATTTCCTCAAAATTTTCCTCACAATACCCCATAATGACAATGTGAAAAAAGAGTTTTTTGAAATTGTTGCAAATTTATTAAAAATAAAAAACCTGAAAAATCACATGTACATAAGTATTCACAGCCTTTGCTCAATACTTTGTGGCATCATATTCAAGTGCATCAACAAGCTTGGCACACCTGTCTTTGGGAATTTTTGCCCATTGCTCTTTGCAGTACCTCTTAAGCTCTATCAGGTTGGATGAGAAGCGACGTGTACAGCCATTTTCAGATCTCTCCAGAGATGTTCAATAGGATTTAGGTCTGTGCTCTTGCTGGGCCACTCAAGGACATTCACCGAGTTGTTGTGAAGCCACTCCATTGATATTTTGGTAGTGTGCTTTGGGTCATTGTCCTGCTGGAAGATGAACCGTCGCCACAGTCTGAGGTCAAGAGCACTCTGAAGCAGGTTTTCATTCAGGATGTCTCTGTACATTGCTGCATTCATCTTTCCCTCTATCCTGACTAGTTTTCCAGTTCCTGCTGCTGAAAAACATCCCCACAGCATGATGCTGCCACCACTATGC
Organism: Danio aesculapii; assembly: GCF_903798145.1. Taxonomy (NCBI): domain Eukaryota; kingdom Metazoa; phylum Chordata; class Actinopteri; order Cypriniformes; family Danionidae; genus Danio; species Danio aesculapii. Next base: position 16,081,695 of record NC_079452.1, read on the forward strand.
TTTACTGTAGGGATGGTATTAGCTTGGTGATGACCGGTGCCTGGTTTTCTCCAAACATAACGCCTGGCATTCACTCTAAAGAGTTCAATTTTAGTCTCATCAGATCAGAGAATTTTGTTTCTTATGGTCTGAGAGTTCTTCAGATGCCTTTTGGCAAATTCCAGGCGTAAAGTGGCCTCCGTCTGGCCACTTTACCATACAGGGCCTGATTGGTTGATTGCTCCACAGATGGTTGTCCTTCTGTAAGGTTCTCCTCTCTCCACAGAAGAACGCTGGAGCTCAGACAGAGTGACCATCAGGTTATTGATCACCTCCCTGACTAAGGCCCTTCTCCCCTGATCACTCAGCTTAGATGGCCGGCCAGATCTAGGAAGAGTCCTGGTGGTTTCAAACATCTTCCTCTTACGGATGATGGAGGCCACTGTGCTCACTGGAACTTTCAGAGAAGCAGAAATGTTTCTGTAACCTTTCTCAGCCTTGTGCATCAAGACAATCCTGTCTCGAAGGTCTACAGACAATTTCTTTGTCTTCATGCTTGGTTTGTGCTTTGACATGCACTGTCAACCCTGGGACCTTATATAGGCAGGTGTATTCCTTTTTAAATCATGTACAATCAACTGAAGATAGATGGGTCTTTAATCTTGTTTTGAACTGAGTAAGTGTGTCTGAGCCTCAGACATTATCAGGAAGGCTATTCCAGAGTTTAGGAGCCATATATGAGAAGGCTCGACCTCCTTTAGTTTCAAAATTGGGGTTATTCCACCAAATATTGCTTCCTAAGCTCTAAAAAGAAATAAAAGTAGCATTAAATTCATTCATTCAATTATTCATTTTCTTTTCAGCTTAGTCCCTTTATTAATCTGGGGTCAAAACAGCAGAATGAACCACCAACTTATCCAGCATGTGTTTTACGTAGCGGATGCCCTTCCAGCTGCAACCCATCACTGGGAAACATAAATACACACTCATTAACCCACATACACTTCGGCCAATTTTAGCTTACCCAATTCACCAATAGTGCATGTCTTTGGACTTGTGGGGGAACCGAAGCACCTGGAGGAAACCCACGTGAACACGGGGAGAACATGCAAACTCCACACAGAAATGCCAACTGACCTAGCCGAGACTTGAACCAGCGACCTTCTTGCAGTGAGGCGATCGTGCTATCCACTGCACTACTGTGATGCCCATTACGCATAGCTCTCAGGTGTGAATTTGTAAATCAAGGTGTAGATTTGTAAATCATGGTGTAAATTGATTTACTTTACTCCTGTAGCTGTTTATTGCAGAAAAATGAACGTAGCAGTGTCGTGCAGTCCTGAATATTGAACTTTATATTGCATTTATTGAAATAACACCATGTCTTCTTTGCTCAGGGTGACTCTGGTGGTCCTCTGTCATTTCCATCTGGTAATCGTACGTTTCTGGCTGGAGTGGTGAGTTGGGGCGACGGATGCGCTCGCAGAAACAAACCGGGCATCTACTCAAACGTCCCCAAATTTAGGGCCTGGATCAAGGAGAAGACGGGAGTGTAACTTGTAGGATTATCATGAACTATGAGAGATTTTAAAGACAAATATTTTTATAGCGTACATGAAATGACCCAACAGAGCCCTACAAATGTATCAAATTGTGTTATGATGGTTGGGTGTACAGAGGGATGGACTTTTCAACCTTTTTTCATTTGTCTTGTATGCAAAGGATGTTTTATATATGTGCATATTTTATAAGGTTTGAGGGTTTTTAATCTGCCTCTGTGTGTAAATAAATCTCCTTTTTAAAGGTTAAGTGTTTTTTAGCGACTAAAACAAAGTGAAGCTTTTTATGTTTTTGATTGTGAATGAGTTTTTGTTTGGGTCTTTACCTTTAGTTTTCAGTTTAAGGACTTGCATATATTATTCACACTCATGTTCTTTAATGTGAATGTTTTTACTCTTCATGAATTTTGTGCAAAATGCTACATGTATGTATGAAATGCAACGTCACGTAGTTACACATGGAAACACTTGAAGAATCTGTCTGGAGTGTCCTAAATTTGAATCAGGGATTACATTTATCATTTTAAAAATAAATACAGAAAGTTAAAAGCTTGTTTTATGCACCGTGATTTGACAATTTAAAAAAAATTTATAAACTGTTTGATTAAGGTTGCGTGAGGTATGTATGTATATATATATATGTATGTATGGCGTGGGTTTCCTTCGGGTGCTCAGGTTTCCCCCTCAGTCCAAAGTCATGCGCTATATGTGAATAAGTAGTGTATATGTGGGAATGATGGGAATGAGTGTGTGTAGAAATTTTCCAATACTGGGTGGCAGTTGGAAGGGCATCCGCTGTGTAAAACATGTTGGATAAGTTGGTGGTTCATTCCGCTGTGTTGACCCCTGATAAATATATATATAACACTCACAACACCACTTTATTGGGTAGACCTTACTAGTACTGGGTCGGACCCCCTTATGCCTTCAGTACTGCCTTAATCCTTCATGGCATAGATTCAACAAGGTAATGAAAATATTCCTCAGAGATTTTGATCCATATTGACATGATAGCATCACGCAGTTGCTGCAGATTTGTTGGCTGCACATCCATGATGCGAATCTCCCGTTCCACCACATCCCAAAGGTGCTCTATTGGATTGAGAGCTGGTGACTGTGGAGGCCATTTGAATACAGTGAACTCATTGTCATGTTCAAGAAACCAGTCTGAGATGATTCACGCTTTATGACATGATGCGTTATCCTGCTGGAAGTAGCCATCAGAAGATGTGTACACTGTGGTCATAAAGGGATGGACATGCTCAGCAACAATACTCAGGTAGGCTGTGGTGTTGACATGATGCTCAATTGGTACTAATGGGCCCAAAGTGCCAAGAAAATATCCCCCACACCACTGGACTGAACCGTTGATACAAGGCAGGATGGATCCATGCTTTTATGTTGTTGGTGCCAAATTCTGACCCTACCATGCAAATGTCACAGCTGGTTGTGTGTGAAAATCCCAGCAGATCAGCAGTCTCTGAAAACTGAAATACTCAGACCTTGACTGCCTTGCCATGTTCAAAGTCACTTACATCCCCTTTCTTCCCCATTCTGATGCTCGGTTTGAACCGCAGCAGATCGTCTTAACCATGTCTTCATACATAAATGCATTGAGTTACTGCCATGTGATTGGCTGATTAGAAATTTGCGTCAACGAGCAGTTGGCAGTTGGACAGGTGTACCTAATAAAGTGGCCGGTGTGTGTGTATATATCAATCCAACTGCTCGTTGACGCAAATTTCTAATGAGCCAATATATATATATATATATATATATATATATATATATATATATATATATATATATATATATATATATATATATATATATATATATATATATACGTACATACACACACTCACTGGCCACTTTATTAGGTACACTTGTCCAACTGCTCGTTGACGCAAATTTATAAATAAATAAATATATATATATATATATATATATATATATATATATATATATATATATATATATATATATATATATATAATATGTCAATAAATCTGTTACTCGTTGTTTTCGATTAAAATACAGGTTACATGGCTATACGTTAGGAAAAAAACTTGTGCTCGGGCTAACTTGCATTGTTCTAACATTTATGGTGTCTAATGTAATATTAATGTTTTGTCCGCTTGCTTTCCACACACCGTCCTGTCAATGCAAGAACCATCATGCACCAAAACTGTTTGGTATCCGGACTGTAAACACAGACGGACCAGAAACGGTCCGTTCAAGTAACTACTCCGTTTCGACTTTCGAGAAAATCTGCAGTCATAATTGCTACACGATAATTAATAGAGAAATTTGAGCGTGTTTGAGTAATTGAAAAGCTCTAAAAAGAAGTTCTGTTTACGGTAATACCATGCCCGTAAATGACTCTTTTATTGGCTGAAAATGTCCCGTGAGCGAGAGGAGAGTCGGAGCTGGGACTGGGACAGCCCTCAGTGTCGAGCCCAGCTGGATGAGGTGTTTTTCCGCCAGCATGACTACATCCAGGCGGGCAGCGCCGAACACAAGGAGTTCTGGAGCTTCTTCGAGCGCTTCCAGCGGTTTAAAGCCAAGAAAGAGATGACGGCATCCAAATCCAGCAGACAACAAAAACACGACGGTACGGCGGTGTAATATGACGATAAACAGTTGAAGTCAAAATGATTAACTTGGCCCTCTTGTGAATTTCTTTTCTTTTTAAATATTTCCTAATTGATGTTTAACAGAGCAAGGAATTTTTCACAGTATTTCCTATAATATTTTTTCTTCTGGAGAAAAGTTTTATTTGCTTTATTTCGGCTAAAGCAGTTTTTATTTTTTTAAAAGCATTTTAAGGTCAATATTTTTAGCCCCTTAAACATAATTTTTTTTCGATTGCTTACAAAACAAACCATCGTTATACATTGACTTGCCTAATTACCTTAACTTGCCTAATTAATCTAGTTAAGTCTTTAAATTGCTCTTTAAGCTCAGTACTAGTATCTTAAAAAAATATTTAGGAAAATATTATTTACTGTCATCATGGCAAAGATAAAATAAATCGGTTAGTAGAAAGGAGTTATTAAAACTATTATGTTTAGAAATGTTCTTTTCATTAAACAGAAATTGGGGAATTAAATGTACAGGAGGGCTAATAATTCTGACGTATATAATGATATGTGATTTTTGTTATGTCACCCAGCTCCACGAGAGGGAAAAGCCAAGAAGACTGGATGTGTGGATCTGGGACTTCCAAAAGACTACGATGCCAGATACCGGATCAACATCTCGGTGTGCTCCAGAGACATAGAGGAGCGGCTTGCAGGATCAGACCATCGGCGGAGGGAGAGCTCGGGTCCCGGCAGACAGGAGATCACAGATGGCCGCCTGGCTCTTCTACATTTCCTAGACTTTAACCAGAAACAGAGCTTCAGCAAACTTTCCAAGCTGAGAAGGGAGCAGAAGAGCCTGCCCATCTTCCAGTACCGGGACAAGATCGTGGAGCTGGTGAGGACTCACCCTGTGGTGGTGGTGGCTGGAGACACCGGATGTGGAAAGTCCACACAGGTGCCCCAGTATCTGCTGGCGTCAGGGATCAACCACATCGCCTGTACTCAACCGCGCCGCATCGCCTGCATCTCACTGGCCAAAAGGGTCAGCTTCGAGAGCCTCAACCAGTACGGCTCCAAGGTACAAACTTTTTTCTTTTAAAACATTATTAGCCCACTGTATATTTTTTTCCCCAAATTCTGTTTAGCGAAGAGAAGATTTTTCCAACACATTTCTAAACACAATAGTTTAATAACTCATTTCTAATAACTGATTTCTTTTGTCTTGGCCATGATGACAGTAAATAATGTGTGACTAGATATTTTTCAAAATAGTAGTATTCAACTTAAAGTGACATTTAAAGGCTTAACTAGGTTAATTAGGCAAGTTAGGGTAGTTAGACAAGTCATTGTATAATGATAGCTTGTTCTGTAGACAATCGAAAACAATATTGCTTAAGGGGCTAATAATATTGACCTTAAAATGATGGATGATGAAAGGATGGATGGATAGTAGGATGGATGGGTAGTAAGATGGATTATTGGACCGATAGTAAGATGGTTGGATGGATAGGTGGATGAATGGATAGTAAGGTGGACTGATAGTAAGATGGCTGAATGAATGGATAGATGGATAATAAGGTGGATTGATGGATGGATGGATGGATAGTAAGATGGTTGGATGCATAGGTGGATTGATGGATAGTAAGATGGATAATAAGGTGGATGGATGGATAGATGGATGAATAGTTAGATAGATGGATGATAGTAAGATAGATGGTACCATGGGTGGATGGATTGATAGTAAGATGGGTGGATGGATAGATAGATCAGTCTATCCATCCATGTAAGAGAGCTAGAAGGGTGGATGGATGGATGGATAGTAAGGTGAGTGGAAGGATAGATGGGTGGATGGATAGTACCATGGGTGGATGGATAGATAGTACCATGGGTGGATGGATTGATGGATGGATGGATGGATGGATAATAAGATGGATGGATGGGTGGATAGATAGAGCCATCTATCCATCCATCCAAATAAGATAGATAGATGGATAGTAAGAAAGGTGAATGGATAGATGGATGGATTATTAGATAAATGAGTTGTTGGAGAGATGAATAGATAGTAAGGTAGATGGATAGGAACAGGGGTGGATGGGATGGATGGATGGATGGATGGATGGTAAGATGGGTGGATGGATGGATAGTGATATAGATGAATGGGTGGATGGAAGAAAGAAACAAAGAAAGAAACTGCAGTTATAACGTAAGCTAGTTATGGGTTTGTTTTAAAATTGGTGTGATCAAGCGTTTTCCCTCTTCAGGTTGGCTACCAGATCCGCTTTGAGACGAGCCGCACCATAGCCACCAAACTGCTGTTTCTGACGGAGGGCCTGCTGCTGCGGCAGATCCAGCAGGATGCGTCGCTGGGCCAGTACCAGGTGCTGATCGTGGATGAGGTGCACGAGCGACACCTACACTGTGACTTCCTGCTGGGAGTACTGCGCTCCCTGTTGTCCCTGCGTCCTGACTTGCGGCTCGTGCTCATGTCAGCCACCATCAACATCAAGCTCTTCTCCAGCTACTTCAGTGACGCTCCTGTGCTGCAGGTGCCAGGCAGACTCTTCCCCATTCAGGTCAGTTCACTTATAATGTTCATAACGTTATTTACACCGACATAAATATACACCACCTGTTTTATACATGTATATAATTGCGATATGATAATTAAATTTGGCAAATATTATATCACAATACTCAACAACAATATCACAGAGTGCATATTTTACCAGTATTGCGCGTTCATGCAGACTTTAACTCTTTAATACAGTGTTTTAAGCATGTTTGTTTTTAAATTGCTGACACTGCAAGTTTCCCTTGTGTTTATATGCACAGGTAATCTACCAGCCTATTCCTCCAGAAGAGCAGGTGTCACGCTCAGAGAAACTGGACCCGCGGCCGTACCTGCGTGTTCTGCAGGGGATTGACCAGCGCTACCCGCAGGAGGAGAGAGGAGACCTGCTGCTGTTCCTCAGCGGAGTGGCTGAGATCTCCACCATCCAGGAGGCCTGCCAGACATACGCCACACACACACAGCGCTGGATCGTCCTCCCTCTGCACAGCACACTCTCGCTGGCACAGCAGGATAAGGTACATGTTACTAATTTCTTTGTTTTCTATTTCCACCTGGGGCTTCTAGAGATGGTGCAACACCACTTGATGATATTCAAGACCTGTGAAAAGATGATGCCAACCATCGAGGACTTTCAGGACAACACATACACATAACACACAAACACACTTCATTGAATATCTACACCAAGTGTGTCTCATGCCACCTTTTGAGTGAAGGGCCCGGCCGTTAGAGCTTCCCCTGGGAGCTGGCTGCAGTACAACTCCTAAACCCCGCCTTCTCGGTGTTAATGAATGAGACTTAAACCCAAATAAAAAAATTAATTACACTTGCAGTAAAATGTCCTGAAAGATGGTTCTGGTCAATTCAGGCACTGGTTATCAAGCTGAAATAGGTGCAGATCTTCATTTTTGTAAACAGTTTGTTTTTAGCCAGTAATTTAATGCTGGGCGTGTCATCGTGATTGACAGTTGTGATTGACAGCTTCTCTAAACAGACCGTCAGAGATTCTGCAGGAGACTGAAGTGTTATTATTCGATTTCTGTGTTATTTTACCATGATAAAATGAGTTCAGCAGTAGACTATACTTTCTGACACACAGGATCTGATAGTACACTGTTTATTCGGTAAAGTGAAGGTTTTAACAGGCTTTATTATTAGTTTGCTGATACACGCCTAGCTAGGGGAAATACAGGTGATCGCTATCTTGCAGTAATTCTCTTTATGGGTCTGAAATAATAATTAGGAAGACAAAACTAATGTTAGCCTATCTCCACACTGATCACCTGTAATGTTATTTGAACTTGATTTACAGGACGTCTCTGACATTTTGAGTTTCGGCATGTTGTTGAGTTAATCTACTGAATTTGCTGTTATAAAATATTAATGTTGTAGAAGCAGAATCTTATATAACAAATAGAGCTGTAAATGTTATATATTATCTACATATACCATTTAGCGTTAGCTTTTTATTTGAAAACACCTACTAAACATTAAAATGAAGGTAAATTCTTATTTGCCAGATATTAAGGCATGGAATAAACCAAATGAAAACGGAGGCAAAAAAATGATAATATACAAGCGATGTTGACATCAGTTGATGTATTATTACTGCTAAGTTAATTGTACAAATTGATAAGGATTATTTTATATAGTGCAGGAATGGGATGTGTAAATATCCTGTTGATGTTTAGAAATCTTGCTGTGTTTATCTTTTAAACGCACGTTTTTTCCCGCATGGCAAATAGCTGTTTATGGTGTATTTATTTTGGGTACTGTTGATTGGTAATTAAAAATGAAAACCTTTCTAAAATGTATGTGTTGTTTATATGTTATTCATATTTTACAAGTGATATTTCTACCCCCATGCAGATATTAAATACCAACAACCTGTAATTATTTTGCTCATAGCTGAGTCTAACTTAGGCTAGAGTGTATGAAAGATCATTTATTTCTGCAGTCCAGCATATATTGTTTTTATTAAATTATAACAGCCTACATCACACAGTTTTTTAAAATAAATTGTGTATTATTACACTTTTTTAAATGTAAGTGCTCATATTTATATTAGCAAGCCTTTGTTATAGTGCAGATACGAGCGGTCAAATGAGAAGTTCGGGGGGCGTGGTTGATTTGACGTACAAGCGTTTGGTTGGGAGCTTGATTCCGCGGCTCCGACTCTGCCTCCATCAGGTAGTCCTTTCTGCGTATGCCCAGGCTCCAATTTCAGCAGTCTTCTGCGACAGTTTGTGCCCGTCATGAGGCATTTTGCCTGCAAAACGCTGTTGCGTCGTCCATATTTTTTAGTTATTAATTTACACATAGACATCACCTACAGATGTCACTACTTCAATTTGTTCCCTTTGCCGCCGTTCACACTATGTAACTGCAGGTTAACTATGCTTATATATATAATAACTTTTAAAATCTATTAGTTACTAGTTAATTAAAGTTATAAGTAACTAATGAAGTTATGGTGACTAATAACCTTCACTTTTCTGAATTTGATTGTAATGCAGTAATGTACACCTTTTGCAAAGCTGCTTTGAAACAACAATTATTGTGAAAAGCGCCAGGGGCGTAGCGGACATTTTAAAAGTGGGGGGGACAGCTGTATGAGATCATATGTTCATATAATTATCAATCACCTGTTTCTAAATGGTCTGTCTCTAAAAGTGAGGGGGACGGATCCCCCCGTCCCCCCCGGTTGCTATGCCCCTGAAAAGCGCTATACAAATACTTGAATTGCATTGAATACATGTGCAATACATGTGAGTATATGGACACCAAGACTAAATCTATTGGTCAGACAAAACTATTCGTTAGCTGAAAAAAAAAAGTTAAATATACACATTAAACTGAAACTAACAACAGTCAGTGAAAAACGAACTGAAATGAAATAATGATTAGGAAAAAACAATCGTTTTTAGACTTAATAAGCAGTCATTCTGTAATGGGAAGTACCAGTAGATGGCGCTTTACTGTCAAACACATCAGTCAAGCGCATGACTATATACAAAAGCATCTTCATTCATTTATATTCTTTCCGCCTAATCCTTTATTCATTAGGGGTCGCCACATCCATACACACTCATTCACACACATTTATACACAACGACCAATTAGTTTATTTAATTCACCTGTATTGCATGTCATTGGACTGTGGAGGAAACCTACGCCAACACGAGGAGAACATGCAAACTCCACACAGAAATACCAACTGACCCAGCTGGGACTCGAACCAGCAACCTTCTTGCTGTGAGGCGACAGTGCTAACCACTGAGCCACGGTTTTAACATATTGTTTTAGTATATAAGCACAATAGTAGCCTGTTTTTCTGTTCTTTAGATGTCATGGAATTTGATAGTTGGCTTAAAGTGTGCCCTCTTTGCCCTCCAGGTGTTTGACATTGCACCTCCAGGGGTAAGAAAATGCATAATTTCCACCAATATTGCAGAGACCTCGGTCACCATCGATGGAGTTCGCTTTGTGGTTGATTCAGGTGATTAATTTCGATTAATTTTACTTTTTATTTTAGTTAAGATGTTATAACCGTCCTTCTTAAATCATGTCTTGTAGGAAAAGTGAAAGAGATGAGTTTTGACCCCAAGGCCAAGATGCAGAGGCTGCAGGAGTTCTGGATTAGCAGGGCCAGTTCTGAACAGAGGAAAGGTCGTGCGGGCAGAACTGGACCGGGAGTCTGTTACCGACTCTACTCTGAATCTGATTACGATGCCTTTGCACCATATCCCGTTCCTGAGATCCACAGGGTGGCGCTGGACTCCCTCATCCTACAGGTGGGAACTAACATTTGCTGTCATCCTGAATCAACAGTAAGCTATGCTTTTGTCAGAATAGGGCTGTAAAATATATCATTTCAGCATAAATATTGCAATGTGGGCATCCAGAATAGTCACATGACCACCAGACACCATAGTTCAGAACAAATGTGATTTTATATTAGATTCCACTTTATTGTCATTACAAATGTACAAGTAAAAGGCAACAACATGTAGTTTAGGTCTAACCAGAAGTGCAATAGCAGCAAGTACAGGATATAGGTATAAGTTAAAAGTGCAGTTATAGAAAACTACGGATAATATTTACAGATGGATGTGTTATGAACATAATATACAAGTCGTATTAACTACAATCAGAGATTTACAAGTAGGCGAACATACTGCCCAGGTTGCTATTACTATTCCGGGATATGCAAATAGAAATGAACATAATATACTGGTTGCTATAAACAGGAATTACAAATAGATATGTATATCACACATTTCCAAATGTAAATGTGCAGTGGATATGTACATTTACAAATGGGTATGTACAGTGTAGTGCAATGATTATGTGCTGTATTAAGTGAGCAGTCAGTGCAATTGCAGTTTAACTCTGATAGAGTGGTAGAGTTTGAGTTTTTAAGGCCTGTGATTGTTCGGGCACAAGAAATCATAACATTTGTTGCCATTTCAAATATTTAAGGAATGTTCACCCAGAAATTTACATTTACTTACTAATTACTCACCCTCAAGTGATTCTAAACCTTTTATAAGAGTTTCTTTCTTCTGTTAAACACTCAAGAAGATATTATGAACAATGTTGAAAACCTGTAAAACTGGTTACAGGTTTTCAGCTTTCTTTAAAATATCTTCATTTGTGTTCAACAGAAGAAAAAGAATCTTAAAGTTTTGAAGCACGTAAAGGGCAAGTAAAGATGACAGAATTGTCATTTTTGGATGAACTGTCCATTTAATTATATTTAATTATTTATATGGGAAAGACTATATAGTGTTATTTTACATTTAGATTATTCAACGCCACAATAGACCATAAACTGTATTACATTTTTTTATTTAGTTAATTTAATTTATCAATGCTTGTAAGTCATATTTTACATATATTTTACCTAAATGCAATTATATATTTTGCCCAAATGCAATTGCCTAAAAGCCATCCCAATCAATCTGAAATTTTGTGAAATATTGTGACGTTTATACCAAGCGGCAATCTCCCGCTCTCCCTCGGGAAGCCAATACGGAAGTAACTGAAACTGCAATTCATCAAAATTCCGCTAGTCCTGGCTCCATAATAGAGCAAATTGCAATTGAGCCCACTGTTAGAATGGCCAACTTTACAGCAGAAAAAAAGGTGTTTACAGCCTGGTACAAAGAACAATTTTGGTTCATATAGCTAATATTACCCTCTATGACAACTGTGAGGGGGGTGAATTTTTTTTATAACTCATCCATTTCCTTTATATTAGGTTATATTACGTTTGCATAATTAAGGGCGTGGCCACTTGAGTGACAGCTAGGTCTCGCTGGTCGCCATCACTTCACCTCAGCTGAATACGGCAGATTAGCCACTGATCTCGGCATGTTCATCGTATTTTTGTGTTGTTTTATGTGGCTTTACACAGTCAGCTGCCTTTTGGACTTATTTCTTACAATTATCAGATGATATGGGATGCTGTGTGCATTTAATTGTGCTCACAAACCATTCACGTGGCCTCCGTTTCCCATGTGAGTAAAGTTATATACTTGTATACCATCTCTATGAGTGTATTTGTTTTATTTAAGATCATTTATCATTAATATTTTTCTTTAGACCCGTAAAGCACTCCAGAATGTGACAGATTGATTAGCTGTAGGCTCTAGAACAGTCATCTGAAGCGTTGTCATACAGTGTTGTGCTGGAGTTCATCAATAGTCTTACATTTACTAACACAGACTATATCTGAAGTGTTTGGAAGTAATTCGCGTTTTCCTCCTGTAGAAAAACGTCATAAGAACACTGCTTAGTGGCTCAATGTATTACTACAGTGTTTTTAAAAGTCTAAACACTTTATTGATATAGTGTACAGCCAAGCACATGTGGTCAGAACACAAACGAGTCGCAGGTAATAAAGTATCAAGCGTTTCTCCCAAAGTAAAGTCTGTCTGCCAGGTCTAAGCAAAGTGCCAGCAGGTGTCTGTAGCTCCGCTCACTCTCCCCCTCTTTGCCCTTGTTTGGTATCCTGCCGTGGGTGCGATGACGCGCGAACAAAATGGCGACGGTTGGCTACGCCTACTTGTAGCTTCTTTTGCAGTGTTCAGAAACCTATGGGTGACGTCACGGATACTACGTCCATATATTTTACAGTCTATGGTTTATACCAGTATCATGTAGCCGTAGTCTAGGGGTGTGAAACTCATTTTAGCTTAGGGGCCACATGGAGGAAAATCTATTCCCAACTGGGCCGGACCGGTAAAATTATGGTATATATAACTTAAAAACAACAACTTCAGATTGTTTTCTTTGTTTTAATACGATCAAAACATAAACCTGGAGCCTGAGGACAACACGATCTCATAGAAATTCGTGACTTTTTGATTTAGCGGCTAATTCATATGAATTCGTAAGATCCCATTCATACAGTTTAGTACGATTTGCTCACCCACCAATGACGGTTGGGTTTAGGGGTGTGGTTGGGTGCTACGCCTCCTTTTTTATATCGTACATTTTCGTACGACTGAACACGTATGAATTAGCCACTAAACTGATAAAACGTGAAGTAGTTACGTTTCCTCGTGAGAACACCTCAGTGTGGTGTGGCAGGTCATAGATGTGGTCTTTCTCTCTGAGAAGACTGTCAAATTGACGCTGATTCAGGCTTCTGGATCAGATGGAATTAACAGTTTGCAATTGCTATTGCACCATCCAGTGGACACAATTGGAACAGCAGTTTCTTTTGTTGAAAAATTGCATCTCATTTTTATACTTTACAGAATCATCTCGCGAGCCAGATTAAACCAGTTTGCAGGCCTGATCCGGCCCGCAGGTCGTACATTTGACACCCCTGCTCTAGTCAGAGTGTCTGTGAAGTTTTATCTCAAACTATCATACATTCATTCATTAATTTTCCTTCGGCTTAGTCCCTTTATTTATCAGAGGTCACCACAGCAGAAATAAACCACTAACTCATCTAGCATATGTTTTATGCAGCGGATGCCCTTCCAGCCACAATCCAGTACTGGGAAACATCCATACACTCTCACATTCTCACGTACAGTTTTTCCAATTTAGCTTATTCAAATCACCTGTACCACATGTCTTTGGACTGTGGGGGGAGCTGGAGCTGGAGTACCTAGACTAAACCCACGCAAACACTGGGAGAACATGCAAACTCCACACAGAAACAATAACTGACCCAGCCTGGGCTCGAACCAGCGACTTCTTGCTGAAGCTATCGTACCGCCCCTTCAAACTATAAAATAAGCATAATTTATTGTACCATTATATAAATGCCCCCCTATTTTAAATAAGCAAAAATACACAATTTCAAGTCTGTTTGAATAAAAATGTGTTTGTGCAGATGAAGAGTATGGGTCTGGGTGACCCTCGCACCTTTACCTTCATCGACCCGCCTCCTGCCTCCAGTATTCAGACTGCAGTGACGTATCTGAGAGAACAGGGGGCGCTGGATGAACACGGGGAGCTCACTTCCATTGGCAGACTGCTGGCTCAACTGCCTGTGGATGTGGTCATTGGTAAACAACCGCTAACTGCTGCTTTTTGTGTCATTATTTACATAGAAAAACAGTAGAGTAATACTATAGTAAGTTAAAGCTTACTATACTGTTCAGAGTTTTAGACACGTGTGTAAAAATGCTGTAAAATGAGGATGCTTTCAAAAATAGTGCATAAATACATGCGCTATGAATACTTTCCGGATGCACCATATTAACTAAATCATATTAACATTTGGAATGATCACACTTTGGTATGCTTGTCTAGTTTTTTGCTGGTAGGTTTTTTATGAAGCATCTTTGAGATGTTGCCAAAGTTGTTCTTGATTTAGTTTCAGGCCTCAGTTTGTTCTGTTTCTTCATGTCATTCCAGACAGACTGGATGAGGTTCAGATCAGATCTCTGTGTGAAGCACTGGCTGTTGTCAGCCTCCTTGTGCAGACAATAATCTCACTGTAGAATTACAATTAATGACAAAAATAATGAAATGTAAATTGGTATTTCAAACTGACATGAAACAGAAAAATATAGAAATAACCAACTTTAAACCTTTTTTGGTGAAAATAATGGCTTTTTCACAGTACTGTATATGCCAGATTTTTCCAATATGGTGCAGCCTTAATTTATACTTGTTTTTTGTCCAGGTAAAATGTTAGTTTTGGGTTCTGTCTTCAACCTGGTGGAGCCGGTGCTGACGGTGGCCGCTGCTCTGAGTGTCCAGTCTCCATTTCTGCGCAGTGCTCAACACAACCCAGACTGCTCCACAGCCCGCCAGCCTCTCAACAGCAACCAGGGAGACCCGTTTACTCTCATGAACACCTTTAACGCCTGGGTGCAGGTCAGTCTTTTCCCCTCTGTGCATGTTTGTGAGTGCTATACTTTTGATATACATAATCTTTTTGCAGAGCCATTAGAATTTTGTAGACATTTTAATGAGATATCAGTGTTATTGAAAGAAATAATAGTTAATATAGGCAGCACGGTGGCTCAGTGGTTAGCACTGTTGCCTCACTGCAAGAAGGTCACTGGTTCGAGTCCTGGCTGAGCCAGTTGCCGTTTCTGTGTGGAGTTTGTATGTTCTCCCCGTGTTGGTGTGGGTTTTCTCTGGGTACTCCAGTTTCTCCCACAGTCGAAAGACATGCACTATAGGTGAATTGAATAAACTAAATTGGCCGTAGTGTACAGTATGTGTGTGAATGAGTGTGTATGGATGTTTCCCAGTACTGGGTTCCAGCTGGAAGGGCATTCATTTATTTTCTTTTCGGCTTAGTCCCTTTATTAATCTGGGGTTGCCACAACGGAATAAACCGCCAACAAATCCAGCACATGTTTTACGCAGCGGATGCCCTTCCAGCTGCAAACATCCATACACACTCATTCATTCTCATACACTACAGACAATTTAGCCTACCCAATTCACCTGTACCACATGTCTTTGGACTTGTGGGGGAAACCGGAGCACCCGGAGGAAACCCACACGAACCCAGCCAAGGCTCGAACCAGCGACATTCTTGCTGCGAGTCGACAGGACTACCTACTGCGCCACCACATCGCCCACTGGAAGGACATCTGCTGTGTAAAACATATGCTGGATAAGATGGCGTTTTATTCCACTGTGGTGACCCCTGATTATAAAGGGGCTAAGCTGAAGAAAAATGAATGAATGAGAGTATACTTACAGGTTTGTAGTAGCTTTTTATGCATTTTTGATCAGAGTTTTTGTTGCTTTTACACTCTGGTGACCAGCAGGTAGCACTAGTTTGCGTTTTATTCTTTTCTTTTTCTCTCCAAAACATCAAAACATGAAATCATTTTGCAATTGCTAGGCTGAGAAGTTTATTTTTTAATTTTTACACTCTTTGAAAAGTTAATGAAGTAATTTTAATAATATGTACTTTTTTAAATGTAGTGTCACTAAAAAACAAACATGCAATTAAAAACACCTCTAATAACCAATACCAATGCATGCATAATTATATATTTTTTCAAATATTTCAAATCTAACAAATGGGAACTCTGATAACAAAGAAGGTCTAAATTTTGCTAATAATTCACTGGGATGAAATATTGCCTTATTAATTGTTTTCAGTTGGGACATTTTGGCTGCGTCCGAAACCGCATACTTCCATACTATACAGTACACTAAAATCAGTATGCGAGCCGAGTAGTACGTCCGATTTCATAGGATTCAAAAATCCGTATGCGAGAAGTACCCGGATGACTTACTACTTCCAGCGAGATTCTGAAGTGTGCATCCCATGCACGCTGCGCTATCCCATGATGCCCCGTGAGAGAATTCATGAATGGGACTGAAGCAACAGGTAGGTCATGTGACCATGACAAAATTGCAGATGTAGTACGTCTGAATTCCATTCATACTTCTCACATTCATACTGTAAAGAATGTACTTTTCTAACAACCGAGTAGTACGTTTAAATTCAAATGCAGTACCTACTGAGTAATTGGCGGTTTCGGACGCAGCTTTTGTCTTGAAGGTCCTGACAAGTGAAATTGATTTTTGAAAGGAAAATAAGAGTGAAATATTATAATTTAAAGGGCCCATAGTTTACCTCTTTTTTTATGATTTAATATTAATATTATGGTTCTTCTGGGTGTGCTAGTTTAGGTTCAGTTTAAAACACAATTCAGATTTTTTTATTATAATGTGTTAAAAAGTGTCATGTTGGGGGCGTGTCCACAGTTCGCTGATTTAGGGGTGTGTTGCTTCACATGTAAATTAGTTTTGGCTTCCCGCCAACGTAACAAGGGGGCGGAGCCATGAGCTCACCCTCTCTGCGTTTGCAACAGTCTGACAGGCAGACGGAGGAGAGAGAGGATCACCAATCAGTCGTACATGTACGACTCTGACACAGAAAAGCAGAGAGTACAAAATCATTTGTGTCTTTGTACAGTTTTACAGCCAACTGTGTGCTAGTTTCAAGTGCCGAGCTTGTACACAGAAACTAATAACCACGCACACTGAATTAACTTTGACTGAGGCACCAAATGCGCCGTTCGAAGCCGCGACAAGGCACACCAGACACTCTCTGTGGCGCGGCACAGACATGAAGTGTCCCGAATCATCGCGCCACGCGTTTTTGAATTCTAAAAATAGGTTTCTGCAGCGGTCCGCGGCGCCCAGCTGTCGACTTGAGTGTACCCTGATAGAAACCTATGTATAAAATTCTAAAACGCATGCTAGTTAAGATCACAGGGAGTTTCTGTGATCGCGAGAAATGCAAACGGCTGAAGTATAAGGTAGACTCAATGAGAAGTACACATGTTTGCAAACCTACCTAAAGATACAACCAATAATTCCGATTAGAGCGATAATGTGGAGAATATTGATCTTGTGTTGAGTCCAGTGAGCCTTGCATCTAAAAATAGAGCTAGGGTGTTCCTTTAGTGATATTGCTTTGACTCACGCTGAAAATGGCGGACGTGAATCAACAAACTGAGGATATGATGACGTGCCTGTCAATCAATATTGGTGGGCGGGGGGACCGCTCTCCTACGTCAAGTAGCGGTCGATTTGAAAACCGCTCCAATTGGTCCACCGTTTTTTATGTTGTAAAATTGAAAAAAAAAGCACTGGGTGTGTTTATATCACCCCAATATGACAGTCTATACACCATACATGCACATATGTCTGTCCAAACAGCTTGAAAAGTAGATTTTTTACCATAGGTGCCCTTTAAATAACGATACACATTTTTGCTGACATTCTTAGCTTTTTGTATAAACAGCTAAAATGTTTACAAAAAGAAACTAAAAAAGTCCACAAGGATGTTCATTTAACTGTTTTTAAAATTAGTGTTGTGTTTCAATATTGACATTAAAAGGATAGTTCACCCATGAATGAAAATTTTGTCACAACTCACCTGTTCCAACCTGGTGTGAGTTTCTTCCTACTGATATTTTGCCGAAAGCTGAAAACCTGTAAAAATTGCCTTCCATAGTATTTATTTTTCCTACTATACACTACCTGACAAAAGTTTTGTCGTCAATCCCACATGTAAGAGCATCAAATAATAACTTGACTTCTAGTTGATCATTTGAAAAAGTGGCAGAAGGTCGATTTCTTTTTTTTTTTTTTTTTGATGAATCATCTGTTGAACTGCATCCCAATCATCACAAATACTGCTGAA